>NC_054404.1:10664581-10717081 GCF_017976425.1 Toxotes jaculatrix | reverse complement strand
TAACCAAAAAGGGTCGGACAGAGGGAGGCTGTCTACCTAACCCTAGACCAGCTATTATGGAGCTTTAGTCCCTAAACCCCTACACTGGGTCTGAGGCCAGGCTGCACTGGCAGCTTCCCCTCTTATCTCTCTAACTGGTTTCTCCCCCGACCCTGTTGCCCGCTGCCTAATGGAGCCTGTCCCTGCACCAAGGGGCAAAATTCAATCAAGCCCCTCGCTAAACATCTTCAAATAACATTGCCTCAGCTCTGTGGAAAAGTGAACACTGTTGCTATTGAAATCAAGTAAACTGTCTAGGTAGCCAGGCTACCCAACACCAGACTTGAAGCAAGACTCCTTGATCTTTGAAACAACAAGAAAAAACTGTAGTTTTTATGGTATACTTGCTAAAAAAAATGTTTAAATATATTTAAATATGAATATAGCAATTTTACAAATATTCAATATTAATGCTGTTTTGTCCAAACTAATCCTATAAACAGAAACAGTATGCTGGTATAAAAATATTACAGTTCTTTTAATGTCATAGTACTAAACTGTACCAATAGTTGCCATGAACAAATAATCTAGAAAGCTGATGTGCTTTATGGTGCAGATCACCTGTTTATCTAAGTTAGGTTACTTCTTTCACCAGAAACTCTGCACAGCTGCACTGTGCATACTAAATGGAAGTTTTCCAGTTCTTAAGTCATTATTATATGTATTTATCAGTCTGTAAGCAGAATTGTGGCCTAAATAGCTTTAACACAGGACATCATTTGGGTCTGGGCTCAGGAAGTAATAAAGTGAAATGTAATTTGGTTATTATAATGTATTCATAATTCAAAGACACTACATACTAATTAAATCTGAAATGTTGAAACAGGAAGCGCTAAATGTGTGTAAGACAGTACTGTAGCTGGTCAGTGGCATCCCAAATTCTAATATATTTCTAAAATATTATACACACAGTATATCCACACATCCCTGCTATCTATCTCTTCACACCAGTAAAAAATATTTTTACATATTTGACATACAGCACAACATAAAGCATGATGTCCAACATAATCCTAATGAAAAAGTAATCTCCAACCCCTCCCAAATTGCTATCGCCGTTCACTCAACGATCATTTTACCATCAGATCACTTATTGCATCATACATCCCCCCATGTTGGGGGGTTGGAGATTAAAGAGACAGCTAATTGACAGGCAAGGCTGCCCAGGAAACACCAACAAGACAGATCAAACTGATGGGAAATGTTTACAAGCCTTACATCAGCACAGATAACATCTGAGGAAGGGATTTTCTTTAAAGCTTCCCTAAATCACAGACATATCAAAAATTATACCATTGTGTATTTTTTTTTAAACAAATCCAAACCAAGTTGCAGTATGTTGTAGTTGTTTACACTGTAGATTACATTATCCAATATTAATTCATCTCCAAAACTACTATCTAGATAAAGGATTCACTCCTTGTTAGCCTTTTGCTATTAGCTTGCTTTTAGTACTTACC
This sequence comes from Toxotes jaculatrix, assembly GCF_017976425.1. Classification (NCBI taxonomy): domain Eukaryota; kingdom Metazoa; phylum Chordata; class Actinopteri; family Toxotidae; genus Toxotes; species Toxotes jaculatrix. Next base: position 10,715,582 of record NC_054404.1, on the reverse strand, counting down.
CTTTGTACTTTATATCAAACCCAGCCCTATGGGTAACTTTTGTACTACACATATTGTGTCTGTAGTATTAGAAAGACAGCATTTAGTATCATATTAGAATCTACACACAGCCTGTCCAACCAAATGCAGAACAAGAAGTCAATAAAAAGCACTGTAATTCAGTGGGGATGGGAGCATTTCCTGTCTGAGGGAGATGCTTTTATAGAAAGCCGTTAAGGAAGAGCAGAGTCCTCAAGTGATTTTTTGACAATTTAACTGGTTCTCCTGACACAATAAATGACTATGCTGACAACTTAACTGCGCTGCCAATCAATATTTCCTATTACTCTCATTGTCAAAGAGAAAATAAAAATATGATGTTGAGGTCAACCCAGGAGTGACAAGGCATTAACACCCTATCAGTGCTGCTCATTAATGCAGGTAGCCCATCAAAAATATAGAGAGGATATATGCCCAGTGATGCCCGTTCAAGGTTTTTCTTGAGAAATACTAAATTATATCAACATATATTAAAATGATATAAGATACAGATTAAAATTTTAGATGGATGACACTGAAAATAATGGATTTTGGAATACTGAAAGATTACTCCTTCTCCCTCCATTTGTAGAGTGATTTCTTGAAGCAAAGTGTGGACTGGATGCTAACAAGTGTCTATGTTTTCCTCTTCAAAGCACTGTGAAGCAAAAAACACAAAGGATGTTAAACGTAACAGTGCCATCCCCACTAAGCTGCTTAACTCCACCCACAGCATTACAACCCAGAAGATTTCACATCAATGTGAGGAGGGGAAGACAATTAACCAGGGGTTTAACCTGTCAATCATGTCCTGTCAACCTATCACACTTGCACTCTCTGGTCCGCCTCCTACTTAACTCTCTCTGTGATATGCTGCTGGCAGTTTGGATGGCTTGACTGACGGCAGTCCTGATCCCGGCACCGGGAGGTGCCTCAGTGGATGTGTTGGATATGAGAGAGGCAGATTGGGGCGGACATGTGAGGGTGAAGTGAGTGGGCCTAAAGGATAGAGAAAGTCTAAGAAATTTGCTGTTCTGTCCTAATTAGAAGGACAAAGCAGCACAGGGGCTCTGCCACTGCAATAATGAAAGTGAGGGGAGGGCCTTTTATTGACCACGACTGTGACTTTTTCACACTTTCACTTGTGTACTAAGCTTGGTTTTTACATCTGCTAAGCACTGCATTTAACACAACCAATCACACACATATATACAGGAAAACACAAAGAAAAAAAAAATTACAAGATCAAGCTACGATACAAAGAGAAAAATCATCTCACAGCACCTCTTGCTACTGTGTCAAAACACGTCTGCAAAATGTGAAGTGTGTTCAAAATTATGAAATTTCAAACTAAAGGATGCCTTTATTCTACATTTAAACTATTAAAATATTACACGATTAAAAATCTTTAACTGTAGTGTAGAGAGGAGGGGTAGAGGGAGAGAGATAGTGCGTGTTAGACTGGGTGCATGTAGGCAGAAATATGGGCTGAACCCGTTGGCTGTGTATCCTATTACTTTGCTCTCTGCTTCCAACCCTTTGGATTCCATACCGTTCTGTTAACCATCAGCAATTATCTCCCTGTCAGAGCTAAAGGTAACAAATTTCCCCCCATCCAGCCAGCCGCTATCATCCTCTGGACACCAGCATCAACTGACAGCAGCTAAATCACGCCAGCCAGCCAAGACTCCTGACAGACAAATGCACTACCTTGGAAAACCTGGGCCCATCACTCTAAGAAGGGAGGGGTGGAGGAAAGGAGGGGCAAATGGAAGAAGGAGTCTCTCCCCGCTGACCTTATACTTCTTTCTTTTTTCCTCTACCCCCCCTCACCCTTTTCGCTGTAAGAGATGGACTGCCCTGTATTCTGTAAGCACAGGGCCTTGTTCCCAAATAAGAGAATTATTAATGGAGCTTTCCTTGGTGCTGGTTTATCTTGTACCATCACACCAGGTCCAGGTTTCCCCCTTTTACAGATGGACACAGTGAGCCAGGGCTATGAGTTATCCTCACAGCACCCAGCAACCACAAAACAACACCAAGGCTCCAACTACAAACACCATATTTCTGCTACCTGGGAAACATTTTAACACCTGTTTTCTAGAGAGAAGAGAAGCAAAAATCTATGCAATGTGCCCCCTGATTTATGGGCATTTATATTAACGTAACCATGTGAACAGTCAAGACTTTTAATGAGGCAAACATGTATAGACTAAAAAACTGAAAGGTTCAGTTTTCAAATAATGCATCTAAGCTTTCTTGTTGATAACTGTAACTAGAGTCACTTTTCTCAAATATTAGAGCTGAAACAATTAGTAGGTTCCCCAATTAGTGCTGACAGAAAATTAATCTACAAATATTTTGACAAATGATGAATTATTTGAGTCATTAATGAATGGTTTTGTTTTTCAGATTTGAGGATTTTGCTATTTTTCAACCTTTCTCTGTAAACTGAATATCTGTGGGACTTTTGGACTTTTGTTTGGCCAAAACAATCCTTTGAAGACATGGGGGATTTTTCAAATATTTCTTACATTTTACATTTCCCCTTATGATTATGAAAACAATTGTTAGTTATATGCCTGGTAATGTACATGCACTGTAAACTGATGCTGCTGACTATGTGAAGCATTCAAAACCAACAAAATAACAGCAGTAAACAGGTTGACAAATGACCCCAGCATAACATGGATGATCCTAGGTGAGGCAGTGAAATGCATACTTGAGCAGATTAGTGTGATTAATGTAACAGACTGACAGGTGAGGCTAGGGCGACAAGATGATTCCTATTCTAAATGACGTGACCTTTTTTGTGAGTCAAACACATTCACTATAAAAGTCACTGACACGTCACTGCCGCTCAGCATATCACCTTCCCCATCCTTGATGCCATTCATTCAGCTTTTTTTTTTTTTTTTTACATTTTAGCACTTTGAATTGAACTATATGATCCAGCTGTGTCACTGTACAAATATTGTAAAGCTACATAGGTGGGTAGGTGTATATCAACTTTTCTCTGCAGTACTGTTAGTGGTTCACAGCTTTAACAGCTCTTCCCATCAGATCGCATTAGCATACTGGTGCAGGTACATTTCTGTGTGTGTGGCACCCTGTATCAGTAGGGGTGAGAGAGGAGGGGAGCTGTACTTGACAGTGACCTGTCAAGCCAGATAGGATGTGTTCAACGATAAGCTGTCTGCCTGGATCGCACACACATACACGCACACACACATACACAGACTAGTCCACCACCCAGCTTAAGGAGAGCTCAATGACATTTCAAAACCTCAAAGGTTAGATGTAAGAAACTAAGCATATGTGATCTGATTCCTATTTTCTAAATATCAACTGTCATTACTTACAATACATAATTTAATTAAATACATATGCCAAATGAGTAACAAAAATATATCAACACTAATCATATATTGACATTTTGCTATTTACAAGTGGTTTAGGGCTTCAACTAATGATGATGATTTTCGTTATTGATTAATCTGTTATTTAGTTTTTCATTCATCGATGAATCGTTAAGTCTGTAAAATACCAGAAACCAAGCAACAGTCAAAGTAGCGGTAGCAGTAGCAGCAGCAACAGTGTGGCCACAAAATGTGTAATTTACAATGCCATTTTAATGTATACATCACATTGTAAAAGGGAATCAATGGAGAAAATGCAGAAGCAAAATACTCATCCAGTTAATGTGGCAATATCCATGAATAATGCAACAACTAAAATCCATCACTGCTCACCGAGTTACCTTACTTTTCAGTCAGAACACCCAAAGTCAAAAACTACATACAGCAAACTCAAAGATACAAAAACACAGCTGGTGAGGCAGCAACAATCTCATTCCAGAACAAGCTCAGCAGTTTAACAACAGGGGCCAAATCTTAGGTAACAACAAGGATGCAATTGTACTGTAGAACAAGCCTACCAGGCTGTACTGGTTTGACTATACGCAGCACACACACACACAGCAGGCCCCTAGGCAGGATCAATATTTGTTGGGATTGCACCTTGTTCCAACAAGGTAAGATTTACGGCAGGCGTGGGGGATTTACACTTTGTCTTCGAAGCAACTCATCAGTGCAACCCAATTACTAACCCCAGACAGACAGCATTAACATGGGCCCCGCTGCTGCTTTATGGCCCCGCAGCCCGTCTCATTCCAGCCTCTTCAGGCGCTGCCACCATAACGGATACTACACTTAAAATGTGCTCACAGGAATGAATTCTCAGTCTTTCATTACTCCTACCTTGATTTACCTCATATCATTTCGCAGCTATAGACAAAGATAACACATTGTAAATTACCCCCATCCTGTCTGCTTGTTTCAGCACTGGAGGGGGGGCAGAGAGAAAACAGAGGGGGGCAGTGGCAGCAAGAGGGGGCTCAGGTGTCGGTGCATCGATGCATCTCTGTCACAGAAAATTGTTTCGTCCTTGTCAAACTTCTTCCATGGACTGAATCGTACAGTTATGAATGCCCACACACATCAGATCCTCACTTTGAAGATAAGCCTGAAAAATGTACATTGCACACACAAGCACTAAAAATATAATGCTACGACTGTTATCTGTCATGTGCTCTGACTTAAATATTTGGAACATCTGAGTGACAGTTGCTTGCTATGAAAAAAAAGGAACATGAATTACAGTAACAGCTAGCATCACAAAACTATTGTTTTGTTGAGCAGGTGTCATTTTTAGCCCTCAGGCCATTGACAGAGACTTGCAAGTTGCTAAGACTCCACTGGCTACTTCTATCGCTACGGTGTGAGTTTAGGGAAGACCATGCCACTTGCTCCAATTCCCCCTTAAACACACACAGTCACAGCCACAGGGACACAATTTCCACCAAAAGCACTTTACAGCCTGTCAATCACAGTGGACTGCAGGAAAAACTGCTGCATCACACACTTTCACAACACACTACATTATTGACAACTGAAGGGTTTCTCTCCAAAATATCATTTTTTCACAAACAAACAAATAAATAAAAAATGAAAAAGTAAACACCCAAAAAATCTCTTACTCAGTCTTTTAACAGTGGTCTATAATATTTGCTGCACCTTTAACTGGGAAGAGTAGATTGTTAAGACCTCAATTTTGAAAAAATGAAAAAAAAAAACCTTATAAAATAATCTGCAATTGCACCAAAACATTGTTGCATCAGGAAAAAAAAAATCCATTACTTTATGTAAACATTCAAATTAATCTGATGACTACAAATGTTGCCGCTCCATCTGTTCTTCAGTAACATACACGTGTGTGGTGTCACTGAGAGAAAACACTGATGTGGGCTGTAGGAAACCCCCTTGTCCTCCCTGTAATTTCCTCCACCCTCCATCCTATTTCAGTGGTTGATAAGTAAGAACATTAGTTTTATGCCACTTGCCAAGCTCAAATGAAAAGAGAGCTAACTTTAATGACACCGCAATTAATCGGCCCAATAGACAGACAGCTAAAAGACGAGATATTGACTTCATTAAGGATAATGTATTATGTCATTAAGTCAGTAGGGTCACCTTGTGTATCATACAAGCCGGTTAATATATTGGCATTTTCCATGAATAAGATAAATTCAGATGTGAGAGATAAAGCTGATTAGAAAATGTTTCATCCAGGGAGGCAGGGATGCCTGCTAGTCAGGGCTGGTTGATGGAGACTAGGGGACCTCCAGAGGGAAAGAAAAGGGATAATGTGCTACCAATCATACTTTATCAGAACCCGGATTGATTGGCTGCGGCAATTTAATCATTATTGTTTAGCTCTAATCTACAAAGAGGAACACTCCAGGCATGAATGTCTTTATAGCAGCATGTCAGCAGCCTCATTTATTTTCCAGTGTTACTGTTGTTTTGAGGATTCGAACAACACATTACAGCAATTAATTTTAACTTTTAGTCACTGACCTTGTAATGCATGAAAATTACTGCTGGTATTTGCACACAGCACCATCTAATCGTGTCATAAAAACTATGCCAACTTTGTAATATATTAAATTGTATCAGCAAAGCTGTGAAAATAACAGGGATTTAGGCCTCATAGATCCACATGTTCATTAAAGGCACAAAATTCTTTCTAACTATATGTCACTGTCCAATACAGTGACATTAAAGTCTCTCTCAGCTGTATCTGTGTCTTTTCCCAGAACATCTCCCTCAGGAGTATTGAGAGGTATCGGAGTTCCACTGCACTCTACTGCGACCTTGCTAGTTTCTTTTTTTGGGGGCCTGTGTGATTATCGGCAGTTTCTCATCTGGTGGAGGCTCCGCTCATTTGTCATGATTATTGCTGAGTTCTGGTCTGTCATTGGCTGCAAGAGATCAATGGCTTTGGACTCTCCTTCTGTTGTATGGGCAGGCCAAACAGCCTTTTCTTCCACTAAATGAGGCTTTCCCTCTATCCATCCATCCACTCTATCCATACTGCCTTCCTTCTCTGAATGTCTTTCTCTCTCTCTCTCTCTCTCTCCTGAGTCAGTTCATCAATTTGGTAGTCTATATATCTTTTTTTTCTCCAATCAGCGCTGACACAGTGTCTATTTTTCGGGTATTGAAAATACAAAGCCACATGGAGTCACAGCTACCCATTCTTAATTTGTAAAGGACTTTTTCTTGCTCTGTTCAACTGCACATACTCATCATTAAGGTAAAAAAAAAGTTATCAAGCAAATAAAACTTAATTTAAAAAGTGTAATATTTCACAACAGACTCTATTTTCAAAAAGGCAACTGCAGGGTCCACAGTCACAAATGGTCTTTTCTAAGCAAAACAGCCAGTGTTGTAGTTGTTTTTTTTCATCTTTAGGAAAATAAGTCATCCATACCTTTCAGTATGGATGCATGTTGTAACAGAATTAACTCAGAATAAACAAGGCAATAGTTTGACATCTTGGGAAATATTTAGTTGCTTGCAAAGATTAAGATGAGAAGATAAATGCTGCTCCGTATGATAAATACAAAAACGACAGCAAGGAGCCCGTTACCTTAGCATAAAAATTGAAAACAGGGAAAACAAATAGCCAAGTGTTAATGTCACCGTGAGGTGGCCAGGCAACCAGTTGAGAAGTTGCTGCTATTAGCCAAGAAATAGTCAATTACATGACCCCTTAATACCAAAACTTTTCGTTCTTGCTGTTTCCAATCTTTAGGCAGAGTTAACGACCTCCAGGCTGTAGCTTCATATTTACTGTTCACACATGAGAGTGGTATTGATCTTCTCGTCCAACTCTTGGCAAGAAAGAAAATTTCCAAAAATGTCAAACTATTCCTTTATTCCTCAATTACTGAAGGTGAGTCAATGTGAGTTTCTGTACTTTTACTAAAAGAGTGATCATTCTCCTTCATTTCTTCGTGGACTGGATAAGAAACTTTTCATGTATGGTTGAAAATTTCTAACCACCAAAATATGAAAAGAAGAAAAAAAACTTTTTGAAGAATTTGGATGAATTATTTATTCTAACTTATCTGGGAATGTAGCTTCTAAATAAAAGAAAATGCTACCAGCATGCTGGACAAACATTATTTGCAGTGAAATATTTATTGAAGCCAGAAGCCCTGGCTTAATGTGTTTCTCATAAAGTCAAGCCTTGTGCCAGAACTTGAGTCAAAGATCGCATGAATGTCACATGCCTTAGGTAATAACTTCAAACTCTTTGGAAGATTTTTAACCAGTACAAATAAAATGAGCCTCTAATGCCCTCATTAAAATCCATACACAGTCTCTCAATCAATTGCTACTTCTGTATGCTGCATGGGCCTGACAGAGTATAAAGTTCACAAGTGAACATATCATTATATCATGATCTGTAATGATAAGTTCTCAGAATAACTCTTTTTTGATTATGCGAGTCAGTGGTTAGTGGCCCTTTAAATATCACGGCTTATATTTGTAGAAAATGAGAGTGTAATTTAATGTTCAAAGAAGCTACAGAGAACTTTAATTATGTGCCCTTAATGAGGAATAAATTATGGCAAGACTAATTGCTTATGAATGTGAAGACACAGATCATGGCTCCTGCTGTACCACACATACACACATATCACTGCAGCAAAGGCAAAACGAAGAGCTGATTTTACTACGTGGTTTCGAGATCATGCATATAGTGCTTTGTTGCCCAGTGTGCACTTCCTAACCATTACGTACGGTTATAAAATACAGCACCCAGTGAATGCATAAATAAAAGTACATCATGAAAATGTCAAGAAAATTGGTGTTCATAAAATGAGGCCAAAACCATAATGTAACACCAAGACAATGTTCGAAAAGTGACACTGTCATTATTGAATCTTGACGTGCTACATCAATCATGCGCCATATCAGCATAACATACATGAAGCCCTATCACAGAGGCCGTGCAAAACAAAAGCAATTGCTCCAGTGTGAAAAGCCATTGAGCATACATTCATGTCAGTAATCAACACACGAGACACTCAGCTTCTCCTCAAGGGTCACAGAATTAAAGTGCCTTTCACACAAGGTCAAGACAGAGCAGACAAGCCTTATTAAATATATTCCAGCACTTCATGTAATGGCAAGGGACGATCCACTACAATAATTATCAGCCTGCCTTTGTCTTTGTTCCAGTCGCATCAGTGGACTCAAGATAACACAAAAGCACCTTTTTATTGAATGTCCCTCAGTTTGCATATGTAGCTGGTGGATGTAGAGATCTAAATGGTTGACGAAGAAGTAGCGATAGAGGGAGTCTGGGACACAGTAGGAGATGTGGTATACAGTCATACTGACTGTAGTTATACACAGAAGTACCTCTGCAGACTGTTAAAGGCAGCACAGAACTAGTCCAGTGCCACCTGGAGAGTGAGTAGGAGAGCTGATGAGTTTTATCACCTCGCCAAAGCCTTCCTCAGGAACTTCTAATTGACGGCTGGGCCTGTTCCTCTGTCCCACACAATTTCCCATCATGCCTCTCCATGCTGCTCCTGCTACCCTGATTCTCCACCTCCCTCCTCCTTCAGTCTATCCCTCACTCTCTCTCTCTCTCTCTCTCTCTCTCTCTCTCTCTCTCTCTCTACCTTTGTTTTCACCCGTATCCGTTCCCCATCTCCTCTCCTTTCTCCCGTTGCTGCCGCGCCTTGGCTTGGCTGAGCAGGCCTGACAGGCGGATTCCTTTGCTTTTCGCCGTATTAAAGCCACTTTCTTGCTCTGACAGCCTGCTCTCTCCTGCCACCTCATAGCTCTGGCTTCACACTTCTCTGGGCAGCCACTGCCTCTTGACAGACCACTGTCACTTCCCATCATGCTCTCTGCTGATCGCGCCTCCCTCCTCTGCCGCTCTGACACCCCCCATACCCACCCAACCCCTCCTCGGCAAGCTCGTGCGAGCCCACTTCCATACCAGTGCAATTATTTTTTTGACAAGCCATCCATCAGCCTTAACTTTAAAAGCACTCTCCACTGATATCCATTGTTAAGCCCCCCTTTGCAGCTCCTGCCTTCTCCCTCCAGATAGAGCTTGCATGAGAGAGTATGATATCAGACATCACCAAACCTACCAAACCATGTAAATTTACTTTGTTCTCGGCTATGTTTCCAATTTCACGTCCAATTTTTCGGTACATTATGCGTAGTTGTTGTGCCTAATACAATGTTGTCAAAACCCATTAGAGTTTGCTCCCTTAGTCGCCTCTGAAAACAAGTTACAATTGATATTCTATAAGTGTAAGGCAGGCACATCGCACCATCTGCAGTTGAATCTTATTAAAATTATCTGTTCAATTCTCACGTTCTTCAGTCAGAGCAATTTGCAGGCATTAGCAAAGACACATATGAAAATGTCAGCATGTCAACTAATAACAACGAAAGCAAAGGGAGTGCATCGCTGTGAGTCAATAACGCTGCCTTGCTGGTGACACAAATTTGATGGTAATCTAAGAAAATGAATAAGGAGGAAGAGCTCTGCGCCATTTGAATGGGAAGCTTGTCCTGTGTTGAATCATTTGGCGCTCTTCCACTTGGCCTACATCTTAGCCTTGCAGTGAAAAAAAAGGAGGGGCTGGGGGGGGTTGGTGCATGACAACAAAGTGCTCTCCCATCACTGCTGTCTGGTGTGCTCAAACAGCACACATTACATGCGCATGATGAATTGGCTGCATTATGCACAGCTCAAATGACTGTTCTCTTCATCTGACCAATGCTACCATTTGAACAATATGATGCTGTGAGTAGGTTCTTAATATGGTTATTGAAGCCCCAATGTAAAATTAAAAACACTCTCAGTGGTGTCATGTGTCATCAGGAAGAGTTTATAGATCAAACACAGTTATTGTTATGTTATTCCTACAATAATGCCCATTGATGTCTGTACTTCAACTTACAGAGGCATGACTGTGTCAAACTTGAAAGGAATAGCTTATTTAGCGATCTGCTAGCTCACAAAGCTCATTACACAGAATGGGCCAATGTGGCAACAAAAAAAGGATAAAAAGTCTATGATGCCAGTGAGTTGAACACTTCACTTGATAGTGACATATTACAGGTTGTCCACCCCAAACAAAAGTAAAATGGGTCTGGGCCAAAGGACTGTGCAATTTCAGCAGTAGTTCATAAAGAATATTGAAGACAGGCAAATAAGAAGTGACAAAATTGCTATAGCAGCACAATGGAGCTTGGCTGCCACACCACAGAATCACTCAGCCAAGTGAGTTTGTAAACTTTAAGCCAATTGCATTCAAAAGCCAGCCTTCAACAAAAAGGAAACACAATTAACAAGCTGATACCAGCATGTGTCTGGCTGACTTAATGAATATCAAATTATACACAAACACTTATAAATCATCATTATCCCCCAAATTTTAATTGATCCCACAATTAAACATGACAAATGCTACGTATGGCAAGTCTTGACTTTATTCTTTCCCAATAAGGGACTATTTATCTTTCTCTTTTCCTAGTGCGTCATAGCTAATTTCACATTGTGTGTGCTGCTAATTAACAGGGACAGACAGATAATTTTAGTGCAGGGTAATTTCTTTTGTTTACAGCAGGGAGCCTTCTGTTTCGAATAATTTCCGAGGCTCTTAGGAACTCTGTTTTGCTCCTAATGGCATCTATTTCAACCTCCCCTTAAGTTTTGGACTGACAATTTCCTCACTGTCAATTTACTCTAATAATTATATGCAGCATTTAAACTGTACATTCCCATTCAATAATAAGAGTTTGCTTTTCAAAAATGTTAAGGGAACCCAAGTCTGATATTAATATAAAGAGCTGTTCTTTTAACAGTGATGAAGTTAAGTGAGCATTCTTTTAAACTTAATATTTTAAATGTGACAACAATTCATTAAAGGCTCACAAGAGTGTAGGTGTGTGTTTGATTGTGCGTGCATTTTAATGTTTCTGTGTGTACGAGTGTGTGTGCACTGACATGTTTATTTGAGATGTGTTGTGTTTACACCTTGTGCAGATGCTGAATCTATGCACAGCAGACACCTGCCACTGTCGGTGGCCCTGACAGCTCCGGTCCCAGCAAAGCAAAGCAAGGCACCAGCATATGGTTATCAATGATCCAGATGGCTCCTGTTTGTCTCCAGACTGACAACTTTGCTCCTCCATTATCAAACACTAGTAATTAACCATAATCAAGTAGGTGTTAATTAGACATAATGAAACAATTTCTGTTTGGTCAGAGCCTACTATTTGCCAATTACTTGTAATTATATGCACTAAGCACTTCAGTGTAATCTCTGTTGGTGGTGGAACAGGCAGCCAGTCAAGCAGCAGGGCTGTGCCTGTTTGTTAGACTGAAGAGACTTTTGTTTTGTCTAAAAATTTGGCAGTTTTAAACCTGCAGCCCTCTGATTGGCCAGCCTGTCACAGCTGCCTGAGGGGGGAACAAAGGGAGCGTCATACTTCTTGGTGACAGCGCCAGGGAAGTTTGTCATTCCCGGGAGAGGACGGCTGTTAATCAGAGTGACCCCTGACCTCAATCCACGGGTCCAAGCACTGCCGCTGGTCCTACACACCTGGAAGCGATGCATGTTTCGGGGGAAATTAAAGCTGTAAATTTGCTTAGTGGAGATCAGAGAAGAGATACAGCTCAGAGAGGAGGAGGGACAAGTACAGAAGATAAAAGCTGGCAAGAAGAAGGAGGAAAAGGAGGCAAAATTTGAGAAATTCAGAATGAGAAGGAGACAGAAGTGAGAAGTGGCAAAGTGCCCATCGAAAAGGATTGAAGGAGAAAGCTGCTTTTGGCACACTGACAGCAGACACTGCACCTGGCGTTACTGTATGTCTTTGTATGCAGGTGGAGAAGGATGAAGCTATTCCGAGAGGTGAGAGTTCAACTTAGACAAGCTGTAATGACAGGAAGATGGAGGGATGTACTGACATGTATGACACAGGGAACACAAGCAAAAAACAATGTATGCATATTGTTTTGAACCAGCGTTTATGAGTATGAGCAGCATGAAAGCCCAGTGAACCCATAAAACTCTCTACTGAAGCTTTACTGTAGGGCTGGGCACCGTTTCACATTTTTTCAAAACCGGTGCCAATCTGATGCATGATTTTTGGCACCTATACAAACACAAAGCTTTTTACACTACTTTAATTTGAGGAACATTAAGTTTTTCAGTCACACCAGAGTTTAAAAATCTCTTAAAGTACATATTAAGTACACTAAGTTCACAGTGAACAGTGAATAACTCAAGTTCACAAAGCATTTAGTGCAGTGCCTGTGTTCACATGAAACACAACAGACAATTTTGCTCAGTTTTCATTTAGCAAAGATCTGTGTGGCAGTTTCATCACAACCAGTACAAGTGAGAGCAACAACATGGTTGTTATTCAAACCGATGATGGGAAAAGAGGGAGACTACGCCTGCTTTGATACTATTGGACATGGCCATGTAATTCAATATCAGATAAAATCCTTTATGAAGACAGGATATGACATTCCTGTTATTATTTGCCTGATAGAAGAATGGGTTTTCACCTTTTTTTCTCCTCAGATGGGGGAATAATTGCTTTTCTCCCGAGGCTGGTGTTGGATTGATATATGTGCTTTCACAGTATGTCAGGAACAAAGTCAAAAAGTTTATATGGAATCGTAAGAAACAAAACAGATAATAAAATAATAATGCAAATATAATAATAATAATAATAATAATAATAATAATGACAGTGCGCTCCATTATCATCTCAACTCTAATACAGAGAACCACATTTTTTTAGGCTTACAGCAACACTGTTTTTATGAAAACAGTGTTGCTTAAAAGTTAAGATAATATGTTTCTAGGCTGAAACAACATTTAAAAGATACAGGCAAAGCTGATGATGCTTGTTAAGTGATTATCCTCTCTAACATCTACTTTGGAACAGGGATGTTAATTATAAGCTATCTGGGTAAATTTAACATGAACGATAATAAGATAGCCCTGTCTTGCCCTGTTAGGCTCTGCAGTATTTACAATAAGCTGTTGACATGGCACCGTAGTTCTCTTTAACAAGACCACCCATATGAGTCTAAACTCTGTTTAGCAAGCTACAGAATGGTGGGCTGACGGCTGACAACCTTCACACTGTATAGCCATCCATACTCGAGGACCATATGGTATGGTTCATGGTTTGAACTAATCTGTCATCTGTGCTGGCTGGGTGTCTAAATCCAAATTCCACACAAGCCCACTGTAAATTTGAGCGTCACCAAAGTCGTCCTAATTAAAGAGGACCATAGCTGTAAAAGAGCCTTGTTTGTGCGCGGAGTTAGTCATTTCTCTAAAGAGGCATCAACAACACTGTAAATAAGTCATTTACAGTGAGTCGGTAATCAAAGAGGCCATAACCCAGGACCAGCCCTCTCCCATAATTACTGCGGTCCAGCGTAATCAACAGCACATCATCTGCTACGAGCTGGAAAACTACTCACACTTACTCCACCCTGCAACATAACACTGTCTCCCATGACTAAGGACAAAGCCACCCAGTGTGTGTGTGTATGTGTGTGTGTGTGTAAATACATTAATAGGTTCATTTCAGAGGTAAGGGGCTATACTGAGATAACCAGCTTCATCTAACATAATGTTATCAGTAACTGTGCTGACAATGATAGAAAAATTAACTGAGTCAGAACAGTCCATCTTTGAACTCTTGGATGGATGACAAAGTTATGTTGCACACATAATATTGCTTTGTTATGTCCAGTGTCTTCCACATTTTAGCCTCAATTCATATTCGTGTTCATTCCATTTGCTCAGGAAGTCCACAAGATGTGGCTGAAAGTTTCAGGAACAATAAGTAAGTTGGATCTTGGGTTGGGAATTTTTTCACCAAAGATGCTGTTAGTCAATGGTCTTTGAAGGATATGTGGACAAAAATGAAGGACATACTGTGAAACAGGTCTTTTTTTTAAGTGTCAGCAGCATATTGCTATATATTAATTTTCCCAAGGCATCAAACCTTAGGGGCGTAGAGATAAATAACATGTCTTGCAATATCTGAGAAATGGAGTCAACCTAAATTCTTACTCTGGACAGAAGCCTCTCTTTGCTCCCCCTCTGTAATGACATAGAGACATGAGGAGGAGTGGATGGAGGGTTGCAGAGGTGCTGAGGCCTGAGCTGCTTGTCAGTGGCATGACTGATCACCGAGGCCAACTCTAAAAGGATTGCTGGTGGAAATAAAGACACCAGCATGTCAGCTGTAAGCTCCTCAGAAGGACCCATCAGACAAGTGGATGCGTATTGACAGGCCAGAGACAGAAAGAGAGAGACATGGAGAGATGAAGGAGAAGACAGAGAGAGAGGAAGTGTCCTGAAGTCGCTCACCTTGGCACAGGCTGCAATGTCAGCCGACCCGGTGGCCATCACTCTCAGGCCCTATCCCGGGTATTATTTAAAGCCAAACAAATATCAGGGACTGAATGTCACCACAAGGACAACCGGCCCTCATCTCCACCAATCAGTGTCCAGGGTTTCAAATCACCCTTTCTCCTTCCCTCGCCGACAAATCCATCTTCCTCATTCCTATACCCTGCTTCACACCCCCATTCGACCCCTGACTACCACATTGAGGGGCGGCACTGTGCAACAGATTTATGACCCCCCCATCTCAGGCCGAGCACGATTTATTGACATTAGTTGTCAGCTTTCTTTTTGAGAAATTGCACGTAGAATTAATTTTAACTACGTCTTAATGTTAAATACCCTGGAAACACTAAATTTCATGGTAGGTGATGCTCAGAGCCGCATAAGCATATATCAAGTTCTTGGGCTTCACTGAAAGACCCTTTTTTTAGACTTTAATTTAATAAGAAGCAGCTCATAACCGCTTCATCTCAGCTGTTAATTACACATCCTTTATGCTGAGGAATGATCTTGGGACACTATTTAATGCATCAAAAGTTTAAGTAATTTAATTTAATTGTTTTTATTACTTAATCATGTCCAAGGCCACATAACTTGACGGAGAACAACCTGAACAAGGTATCTCAGAGTGTCATACAGAAAGGAGAAAAAATGGACTGCCGTTAAACAATTTTGCCCTTCAAACTACATGAAAAAGGAAACACCTTTGAAACTATGAAAGCTCATCTTTTACCTCCAAAATAACACAGACAGCCTAATGGAACTCCAGCTGACCATATAGTTGAGGGGAAAATTCATATGCAGGGGTTTACACTTTTTCTGTGAGGTGGACGTGCCTCAAAAATATTATGTAAAGCTTATATACCATTGTCAGTATTCGTACATCATAAATTAGAAATCCTGCATACACAATACTTTAACTATACAACATGAAAAGACGAAGCAACCTAAGGCACAGAGTAAAATATGAGGGTGATGAAAATATTTGCATCAGGTTTCTCTGTGCTTTTGACGACTGACTGAAAAGCAGCTCGACCCAAACAAGAAAACACAGTAAAATAAATCACAATCTTGGCAATAAACATGTAAATCTTGATCGATATGTACTTGCCTTTTTCTCTTTTTCAATAACAGCTGCCGTAAAGGCCTGCTGAGCACAAGCGGCCATAAAAGTATGTAAAATAAATTAGGAGAGCATAATGAGAGGCTCCAGCAATTCCCCCATAAATATAACATAACGACCACAACTAAAATGTCAGGGAATCCAATAAATCAATTTCTCAGGGACAGGCCGGCCTTTATGTGCAGAACACACAGTCATATTTATAATTCTTTTTCTTTTTTTTTTTCATCAATGGATCTCATTTTTTGGAAGGAGGGCAGCCAGGGAAAGGGTGCAGCTCAACACAGGTCCCTCTCACATGAGGAAGGTTTAATATGTGTTCTATGTGATTCATCACCGTGACACGGACACCTGAGGCCTGGGCCCGCTCCATTTCTACTGCCTAAATGGTTTCTTGGGGACTTTCCTACACACACATGCACACACAACCACACATACACAGAGTGGAGAGCTGAGAGAGATAGAGGGGGAGAGAAACAGAGATGGGTAATGGATTGACAGAGCAGGCCTCATTTAAAAAGAGAGAGCTATTTTGTCCTAGCCATGTAATAGATTGTGAGTCCAGAGTTGGCCAGTGTCACCGGCGCAGGAACTAATTCACTCGTGATGTAAAGAGAGAAAAGAGTGGGAAAATCCAGGGGAAAATGAGATGATTGAGATTACAAGCCTATTTCAGATAACCAACACGCTAAGAGAGGAGTATTCATAGAGGCACAGGGGTTACGGACCCATTACACCTGGTGAGAGTTACTTTAAACTAAATAACACTGTTATTTACCCTGCAGAGTCTTCAGTTTCCAAACTTCACAAGTCCGCAGGGAGCATAAGTACCCTTGGCAGTTCAGCCTGGTGACACCAAAGTGAGATATCTGTGATCGTGGAAACGCTGTACAGTCTGGTCCTGTTGCAGCACTGGTCCATTACATTACAGACATCTCTACATAGACATTTACAGGCGGCATCACAAGTTGTTTTTTGACCTCATAAGAGCTCTGAGTTGTAAAAGCAAATCAATCTAGCAGAACAGCGGACTGCATGGGAATGCAATTATTCTAATAGCATACCCAGCAAAATAAGTCCAGTCAGTTATAGACAACCTAATAAGGAATGTGTGATTGATGGTGGGATCATGGAGCCTTTGTAGAGGACGCGCCTCTGTTTCCACTGGGAAAGATTAGTGCTCCATACTCACAGGTCCAAGAAATGTGATATTTTTGAAGAACTGGCTTGATGTTGAAGGAAACACTGTGGTAAAGATGTCAAAGAATGAGCTGCATCAATAAGGTAACAGTGAGATCAGAGGTGTAGACAGGAAAGAACTGATCTGATGTATTATACAATCTGTTGCTGTATTTCTCTTTGAACTTGAAATTCTCTTTGAATGTGTAACAGTTGATATTTTTTACAAGCGGTGGTCTGAACCAGATGCATAACTGTTTCTTTTCAACATTTATCAAAATCCAATGTGATTTTTACTGAGCTGGATGATTCATACGTAAGAGTATATTAGCTGGATCTGATAAAAATATAACTTTTGATCTTTAAGAAATTTTTGTGTTAAGTTAGAATGTAACTGAAATTCATGTCAACACACCAGTTGGTAAGACTTTCAAATTACTGCCACACCATATACTGTGTTCCACTAACAAGTGGATGCTTTTTATCTAACAACCAAACCAGATAAACAGCTAAACCCAATTAATATAGTTTTTACTTGTAGTACTTCCACTGCAAATGGTTTTAATTGAAAAAGTTTTGCTCATTTGTTTGCCAAAGCCAAATGAGCAGTGTTGTTCTTCTCCTGTTGATTTTTTATTGTTTGATCATAAAATAACTTTAAGTTTAGCAGAGGACAAACTGGTGAACAATGGACTCAAGGTTTTTTTTTTTTTACAAATCAATCAGAACCTAAGTTGCAGGCACAGAGCTCATCTGAGCTTTACATGGGGACTTCACTGATCAACTTCACTGAGCATGTTTGAAAACACCTAAGGTGTCACCCAAATCCTGCAAGAACACAGCTTAGATAAAAGTAAGAAACTCTGGATTTTGGAACAAACTTTGTTTAAGCTGTATTAGCGAAGCATTTAATGACAGTTAACTTAATGTTTTTAAGATTTTTTATAAATTATGAAACAAAAGCGCTCTTGGTCGTGGGCTCCAACTTATGGACTCTGATGTAACAGTGCAAAGTATACACAGTGCAACCTTCTCCCACATTTTCAATTCTGTTCTCTAACTCTGTCCATCAGCCTCAGCTTCAGCCTCTAGAGGTGGCTTGTTTAAGAGACAATTAGGGGGGTATACAGAGCCATTTGCAGGCAGCAGGCCTTGCTGGGCAGGCCAGCCGGCTGGAGTACCTTTCACAACTGATTTATAACACTGTCGCCTTGGCAAGGCAACATAATTAATAGGAGCATGGACTTCTAATTCCAGTGACTTCCACACCAAGTGGTTTTCATTTGATTTATGATGGTCGGCAACTTTGCATTTTATCAGTTCATTCAGTCATTATTTATGCTGATGACCAATTTCAATGGGTCGCTATCATCTAACTTGCCACTAATCAAAGAGAATTAGGGTTCACTGCATTATTTAGAAGCTGCTAATTTATCTTTGAACCAGGCAAGAGGAATAGTTGTGGGAGAACTGTGGTGCAATACGCCACAGTGATTCTACAGACACGTTCAGTGATCATTACGCTGTGAATGAATGTGTTCATGACCATATGGGAATATAGTCCTGAGCTGTTTGTAGAGATGGTTTCCTGGAACAATGCCAAAGTAAGTGAATCAGAGGAATGGCATATTCATGATATGACTTTATGGTAGTTGGATGCAAAAACAAGACTAGTACTGATACAGATTAAAAAAAAAAAAGATGACTGGGATTAAAGGAAAGCATAATGCATGTGCACAGAATCTTGAATGGAGCTAACACTTTTGAAGAACTAGGCTATTCATTAAGTTGACTAAATGAATGACTGTATTTGTAAAATGCATTAACAAAGCAAAAATATTTTCAGACAAGGTTGTTAACAGCGCCACATGAAAGAGAACCTGGCCCACTATCAACACCGAGCCAACCTTTGCCTTTGTAAATTAGCAGGTCAGTCTGTTGGTTATCTATTGAGTGTGACTTGTCTACATTCTCAAGAGAAATTTGGGGTGGAATAGTGAAATATTGAATTCACAAAATCCACCTCCTCCGCATGCACTGTAATTGCACTTCAAAGGTGACATATTCCCAATTTATGATGAATCTAAAGCAGGCTCAATTTGGGAAATCAGTGAGCATCATGTTGACCAACCTAAGCCCAAAGGCATAGATGGACTTATCAAAGCAAGATGTCTCTCAAAGTGTCAATATTTGTGCTCATCATACCAAGACACACCCAATCTTGCTTAAAATGATGTGCAGCATTTTTGATGACTGTCTGCTGACTGAGAAACTTGATATACATGAGATCAGTTGATTCATAAGTATATTTTCCTTCACTTCAAAGCCAGTTAATATAATTCAGTAGGCAAGCATGAAAAATGCAACATGTAATTCATATCAGGCTGACTGATGCAGCCCAAGCTTGAGGGTCAAGGAACTACACGGAGGGAATACTTTAAAAGTATGGCTTCTTTATGTTTTTGTTTTGGCTTTAAAGGAACTTATTAGCATAAGATAAAATTCTAAGATCATAGGTATACTCACGTCTAATTCATTAATTTCACACATTTTATCACAACAAAATTGAATTCTCCACATAGCTTCCTGCATAGCAATCTGTTGTATGATATGATTTGGGAATTGCAGTAAACACCATACAGCAGTTCCTAAAAGCACAGGTTTCCATACTAAATGCAACAAGCAGGGACTCTACTAGTCCCTTTGAAACAAGCTCACAACCAAGTGCAATTTACTGTACAGAAAATGAAAAATGCACTCTTCAAGTATTTGACAACAGGTCCAACGCAAATGATCAGACTCCATTTGTTAGCCCATTCCCTTACCCTGATTCCCCGAGTGATAAATTGCATTTAGCAAGCCACAGGAGGCTAAGCATTCTTGACATGTTTTTATTGATTTGCATGAGCTATATGCATGTAATCCTGTTTGTAGGTAAATCATGGCATGGGCAAATTCAAGTCACTGTGGGTTTACTTTGGGGAGAGAAAATTGGAGACTCCGCATGGGAGGTGGAATAGAGCTGGGCAGGGTGGGAAAGAGATGTGGTCGCGCGTTGGAATCTGGGAACCTCTATTAAGATTTATAGGTGTTGGGATTCTACAGACCTGAGGCATTATTCATGGTAAAGCTTCTCTGTCTGGGCCTGTTTATAAGACGAGACAAGGCTGACAAAGATGGAGGCACTCTACAACAGGGCCAAGCTGCTTGAACATGGGGCTCAGTCACCTGACATACCATGGCATCAGCTGCAACCATTCAGAATCTCACAGAAAGACACACAGGCCAGCTAAAGATTGACATAGTATTGAACAACACCAAGGACGACAATCAGTTTATATCACATAACTAGCTCCATGTTCTCAGTGTTGTAGCCTTGCAGGTATATGTACATTTTCCTATTCCCAAACGCAACCAAAAAACATGACTTTTCCTTTTAGGTTTACCATAGTGTAACGCTCATTTTTTTCTCTTGAAATCTACCCCTTTGAGGACTTCATAAGCAATTGCTGACTAATACACAACAGACTCAGGCTCCTAACTACAGTGTCATGTAGCCAAGACTTACTTAAAAACCAGACAGAGCGCCATGGGTCCTTGTTTAAGAAGCCATGGCCATATTCAGTTTATTCAGCAATTTCCTTGGAGTCCCACCATACTTTATTTGGTCTTATTAGATGAAAACACGAGGATCACCTTCAACTTTATTAATGATGGTACTCTGGATGAAAGATGCTGGTGAAAATCTGCAACATCTGTTTGCTGCATTCACTTCTCAGCGGGCTCCACCTATTCCTCATGCCTAATGATGCTGATCCACTCGGCAAGTTTTACGGACAAATGTGTATTTGGCTACATTCATCATCCTGAATGAGTGTTCCTGATGAGCCATCCCCTGGCCTGTTTCACTCTCTCTACCATACGTTAACAAATGACAACTCCTGCCACATGTTTTCTATTTGGAAGATACACAGAGAAGCAAGAAAAGAAGGGTCGAGGGATTCTGAGGGCTAAAAGATGGCCAGCTTCAAGGGAAAAGAGTCAATGATGCCTGATCTTAACAGAATCACCCCTCACGTACCATCAACTAACTGTAGAACCATGAAAATACATCAATTATGTAATGCATTCAAGGAACAGTTACAGAGCTGATCCATGTCACTGTTGTGGCCCGAACCCACATCCTTCATGAGTGACATTAACAGCAGACATACTGTAGGTGGACTATAGCCCCAGCAGCCAGTGGATGTAGCTCTGCAGAACCACATGAAAGGGCAAACAGAAAAATATATGGATATGGCCAAGAATGTTAACTTGGATAAACAAGTCGATGGTCGTTCAAAGTCCTGGGGAGTTGCACCCCTAATAAATCATATTCCTTTTGATGTGCAGCTGGTTACAAGTTTAGAAGGGGGGGGTTGGTTAGAACAGACATGAGTCAGGCACCAGGACACACCGCCTGCTTTTCTCAAAGCCTGGGAATCCAAGTTTAGTGAAACTCTAGGGACACATGAGGGTAGTAAATAAGTTATAAATAAGGTCATGAGTGAAAACAGACTGTCAGATGTCCTTGGATCCAGTTGTAGTCAGTGAGAGAAAACAATGCTTGAGAAGCAAATGTGCTGACAAAGTTAAACAAATGTGACTCTAACAGTGCAAATGAAAACGTTGCAGAACGTAAATGTATCACTGAATGCAAGCATGGCTTACATTTTAAGTCCTATCCATTACAATATGAAATTGATGTGAAAATATTTAAAATGACCATTGGGTGTCTGCGTTCTTTTCTGCATTTCATTAACATAATGAATTCAGGCCAAAAATGCTATTAAAAAACATTATCAAAATTTTACTTTTTGGTTTTTAAATGCTCTGGGCGTTTGTATCCACGAAGACAAGAGTATGGATGTTCATAATTTATCTGTCCCATTATGCTGTGTTGGAGAGGCCTGAGCCTAAAAACACAGGCATTTATGCCTGCATGTTCTGGGGATCAGGATAAGCCCAAGGGTTGCGCAGCAGTGGAGATGCATTCTGTTGAAAAGCAAAGCATATTCAGCATGAGCCAGTGTAAAAGTATCCGTCACACAAACAGCTGGAGAAACTCAGCTGGACTGATGGGGATAAATCATATCCAGGAAGCCAAAACAGACCAAGCTTGATCCCGAGCCCAAGGCTAAAACTCTTGACAAATGTATCGTAAATGCAGGCAAGCTAGTAATTGTCAGCTGCTACCACCCGTTACTCCAGCATCCTGCTCTCTCCGCCCCACCTTGCTTCTGTCATGAAGACTGTGAAAGTTGTTTGGAGCTACAACATGAGTGCAATTGTACCCAGTCACAAAAAAAAATTCTCTGATCAGTGGTGTTGAAAACTATAAAGACAAACTGTGTAAAACCATGAGAAAAGGTTCATTATTGCTCTTATTTTACTCTGTTTGTGGGATCAAAGAGTGGATATGGTCATGATGACAGACTGCAGGGCAGTCTCTGTATAGTTTGAGAGAAGCACAGTTACTGTTTTTAGCTGGCTTGGTTTAATCTAACCCATTGGGGCACTTTTCAACCTGTGCTACACCTCAAAACCAAGCACAAGAAGCATTTCATCTGATGGCCGCTGGATGCTGGCTCAAAGAAAAGAGACAACACTGATGTTTAGGTATTGGTAGCAATTTTGTAAGTTTTCTGCCCCATAAAGGGGATGTAAATATTCACAGCGAATCATGTTTTGGTACAGGTTTTAAATTAGCTGTGGAGGTTTGTGCTGATTGCTTAAGCCTTCACATCTATATTCAAGCCGCAGTTGTTTCCCAAACTTGGATTTTCTGGATAGAGTAACTGACCAAGACAGAGAGAAATACACACAATTCCAAGCTTTCAACTGTCCCATCCGAAAAACAAGGGTTTGGTTGCACATTGTTCATATAATTGCTTGTTGTGTAATGCTATCTGTATGTTCTGTTAGTTTTATAGTTAAATATGGGCTCTTTAATCCCTTGCTTTTTCATTTTCCCCTAAAAGCCTAAGTTGTACAGCAAGTTTAAATTCCAGAAACTTATGAATATAAGCCACTATGATAACAAAGATGGCAGACACTGCTTGGTGCGATTCCCCAAATACATCAGAGCCAATTTGAGGTTTCACTCTATTTAAAGCAATAATGCTGAAAATGATTACTTTGTTTAAAAAATTAAACGAAACATGTGCACTCAGCTGACCTCCTCCAAACCTTTGTACATGTTGAAGAAAACCCCAATCTGCCTGTGATGTCTGAAAGAAGCATATGCCATCCCTGCTGGGTATCTAAATATGTAGCCCCTTTATGACAGAGTCATTCTCATGCATAAATATTAAAACCATCTTTATAACAGTAAAGGCATTACTGGTGAAACAAACACAATCTCAAAGTAATACATGAAGGTGGAGATGTTTATTATGGCATGTTCTGCATTATGAGCTGTGAATGATCAATCACAGAGAGAGCATATTACTCCAATTTTCTCTGGCCCTTGTAACAACAAAGTTCATAGACACCAAATCAGTTTCAAGGGAACCCGGGGGCTACAAGTGCAAGACTGCTATATGAGACATTCATAATTTATGTGCATTTGATGTAGTGATATGTAAAAAACTTCAGAGGAATTTTAATGGGCTTGAGGCTGAGAAGGGATGGTTTGAGATGGTTGTTTGGCCCTTTTTTCAGTAAATCACTTCTACACCAAAAGGAAAATAAAAAAGTTTTTGAATCTAACAAATTCAGCCATTGAGCCTGTAATCACTGCGAAAAAGGGTATTTCATCTTCTTATTTCAATGCTATATTGATCTGGTGGCTTGGTTCTCATAAGCTCCATTACATGGCCTGAGCAGTGGCCGGCAGCACTGTCCAATACAGTCAACAAAGGAAAGCTATTTCCATTGATCAATGTCCTTCCACACGAAACAGATAGAGATTGATAATACTCTTCAGCAAAATCCTACAGTCAATTAGGGCTTGATGAAAAAAACTGTCCTGTGCAGGGACAACACAAGGTGTTAATAATCAGGAGTAAAATAAATCTGGCAAGTTCTCTTGCCTTTAATCCCTTCTCTTTGAACGAAACCATAATTTATTAATCTTTCAGACAGATGGGTTGTGTTTGTGTAGTCTATTGATCAGCAGTAACCTTTTATTATTGTTTTATCCATTAGAAGCAGAGATTAAAACAGATGAGAGCTATTTAACTCACTAACGCCCAGTATTAGGGTGCGCTCTTGTTACTATGGAAGACCAAATGTTTTTACTGATGCTTATGTAGAACAAATCATTGCAGAGAAGCTTGGGCCTGCACATTAAACTGTCAACCCCTTAGGAAGACCCTTTCCTGACAGTGATCCAATCTAGATGGTGGGAGTGTCCATGCCCACTGAGCAGCCTTATTTGAATCTACTTAATGCCAGCTCTCATCGAGAGCATGGAGACCAGCACCAGGTTAAAAGAAAAAGACAGGCGAGAAGACAAGATGGAGAAGAAATCAAGCAGACGGACGCAGACAGAGGCATGTGATGAGACGCCGCTGTGGTGCTAACACACCACACATGAGACACAAGTACTTTAAAACTGTCTTCTTCAAAAACTGAACCTACAATATTTATGAAGCAATAACTTAAGAAGGAGATTAGATATTTTCCCTCCTTTCATATTTATTTGTATAGAAAGAAAGTTGATAAGACTGCAACAAGAAAAACAACAAGACTGAATTATGTGCAACCAAAGCATGCAAACTGAACTGAGGCATATTACTGCTGGGCAACCTTCAAAAGTACATTTAAAGTTTAGCGAATGTTATATATAGTATATAAAAGTAGTTGTCATTGTGATTTGCATGACAAGCAATACTGCTGTATCTTGAGATAACTGGGCTGCCCTTCTTACCGTACTGTACAGCAGGGCCTGCGAAATCCCACAGCCAATATCCACAAAAATTGGTCTACAAAGACACGAGGGACTATACTTCAAAAATAGGCCTTGATTGTGCCATGTGGGACAAAAAGCATCACTCAAGCTAACCATTTCTCCATCTTTCACTGATAAAATCCACTTTCCATTCATTACCCTTTATCATAAACACAAGTCTACGGGGAAGCAGAGCTTAGAAGTGGTTAAGCCTGTCCCTGGTTTCCTATTTCTAGGGAGCATTTATCTGATGATATATATTCCTTTTGGTAAGTGAAAGGAGTTATTCTGTTTCCAACAGGAAGGACATTGATAGGGCATTAGGGATTTGTTTATTTCAACTCAAAGCCATAGCATTTATCTAAGTATATATTTCGCTGCGGGCTCAGACCAAATTATGTCTCAAGGCAAGATAAATCACAAGGCACAAGTCAAAATGCCAAGCGTTTTATGATCCTACACAGAGCCCTGATGGCAGGCTACACTTTACTGAAAGCTATGCTGCTCTGTGAATTTTCAGACACAACAGCCTACGTGTTCCTGCTTGTTTGTGACTAGACTGTGATGAATGTGACAGCTGTCATATGCACGTCAACTGTCTAGGGTTTAGACACTCAACAGAATGATGGGATTTGAATAGAAGTTCATCTGTCTCCCTAATAAATCTATTGTCTTGTCTTCCTTGAACAAGAAATGTCGTGATGGACACATCCAACATTGCCAAACAGGCTTAGTGAAATATTATAGATGCAGAAAGCTCATTCAGTTTAAGTGAGAGTGAAAAGTGAGTTGATGTGCTTGAGTAAACAACTCAACATCACTCTAGCAGAAAACTGACAGACAGGACAGGGTGTGAAGACAATTTAGAGGATATAAATTACCTACAAACATTCTAAAACAAGTTTGGGGAAAAAAAAAAAAATATTTATTTTTTTTTCATTTATGACAAGCCAGTGTATAGTTGTGCAAACATCAAGGACATCATTCCTCAAATGGATGTTTTGTGTTCAAATGGCAGGCAAAAATATATTCCTACATATTACCACATAAAGTGTTGTTGTTGTGGCCTGGTGTCTTTCACATGATCTGTCAAGAGACTGAGGCTGAGCCAGTTAGAAAGGCCTTCTTACGTAAACTCCTGAACTTAGCATCCCACTGCTGTGACCCAGGCAACAATGCCTCCTTATATGCCCAAACAGAAGCTGTTCAACAAAACTCAACAGCTTGAGTAGAGAGGAGTTGAAGGGTCATGTAAACTTGCAGCGGACTAGGAGGCTCCAGAGTGAAAAGAGGAAGAATCCTCTTTTCAATCTCGACATTGTTTGTTGAGAGGGATCCTTGCCATCACAAACATCAACCCAAATTTCTTTACAGACAGGGCAAAGAGAGGGGACAAAAGGGGTCCACAACAACATGATACTGTTTTAATGTGTGTGTGTGTGTGTGTGTGTGTGTGTTAAAGAGGTCTTCTTTGCAACCTCAAGCTCAGTAACCACTGAGAACCCCCTGGGGTTTTTGGAAGGATTTTCTTTCTGTCAGGGAGCTGGATCTCCATAGAGCGATGCAGAAAGTGGTGAACACCTTTTAACAACCCAGTGCACAGAAGGCATTTGACCCTGATAAGCTGCAGTCAAGTATAAAATAAATGTCTCATATCATCCTTGAAGCTCAGTAGGCTAATGTCCGTGTCATGTAGAGAAGCTATGATGTTACATGTCATCTCCTTGTCCAAACATTGTCCAATAAAGGATAAGGGCTTTATTTTCCTGGTGGTACAAAAACTGCTGTGATTTGAAATTGACTTTGCCAATTCAAAGTAGGATAATGTAAAATGTTGGTAACCCATTGTCATAATAGGGGCAGCAGCTGTGTGTGTTTTTGTCTATGTTTATTCCAATCTGGCAAAATATTATAACAAATACTTTGCTTTTTTTAACAGTAATATGATGTAACAGAAAAAAATGATGAATAATAATGTGGGTTATATTTGATGTGACTGAATCAAGAAACACACTCATCTCTCTGGACAGTCAACAGGACAACTGAGAAATTGCAAGTTTACATAACCATGTAAATAAACGGTTTCCCCACTCAGAGTTTTGGCATGGAATCGTCACCACATCGAACAGAATGTAAGCTTAACAAAAACAAAGGTCAAACATTATTTTGATCAGTATGATTCTGCTAAGCTACAGTTACTTTTAAATTTTAACTGCACTGCAAGTGAAAAATCAGACTTATCTCCACAAACATAAAACTCAATTTTATAACAGCACCTCTGTCTTTGGCAGCATATTTGTGGTACAATGTATTTGCCCTGACATTCTGCATCTCCTGGACAACAATGTTATTTTACTAGGTAGAAAAGCCAGTCTGCGCTCTCATTCACTCCTCCATTTTCATCAACCGGTCCTCTGACTGGTGTTTGAAAGGTCTGAGCCAAGTAGTCACCACACCATAGTCACCACACCTAACTAGCATACTTAAAATCCCCTTCATTCAAGCTATAGTATATTGATGTATACATAATATACATTTATATTTAGATTACTTTGTATACAGCGTGGGCACACACACACAAACAGTATATTTACTTTTCCATTATCCTTAAGAAGTGAAGCTGTGAACGAGCAGAACAACAAAATGATTACAATCTTTTAAAACTGGCACAGCCACCACATGCTGTGGCTTATGCATGGAAACAAGCAGACAAAATGGAAGCTTGAAAATTGTACTTATTTATGCCAGGTTTTAAAGCCACTGACTTTTCAAACAGTATAAACAAGTGTTCGGGCAAAACTTTGTGCTGAAAAGGGCTGGATAATACCTTGAAGCACACAATATCTTGTTTGAAGAGATTTCATGTTAAGTTTTTCAGAACTTGAATCTATCTGAAGCAGTTTTAAGCTGGATGTCACGCGGTGCATGCTTGTGGTCAAATCTATACTTGCATTTTCAAGTCTCACAAGTGTTAGAAATACCCATGGCTAACTCAAAATTGTATGGCATTACATGACATTGTAACCCATGTAAGAGGTCATAAAGAAAATGAGGATTGGAGCAACTTAAAAAACCTTCCGCCCACTTCTCTTTGCCATATGTTACAAAGTTCCCAGTGTCCACAGAGAGCCAGACATCTCTCTCCTCTGATCGCTAACTAGCCAGCCAATCAAAGCCTTCTGGCCATGGAGCAATTATCTGCTCTCCATAGCATAGGTGGAGAATGAACCAGCAACCCCTGCAGCTCGCTCTCTCTGTGTCTCCTGAAATAACTACAAATGCCTTACATACTCACTTGTATGTAAAACAGAGGGAAAAAAGGATTTGTTTTCCTCAGACTCAACTGAGATCACATTACATGCCATGCCAAGTGCAAAGCCTGAAATTGCAGGGGTGGATTTTCACCTCTCACTGTTGCAAGGCATGAATTCTTGTCATTACATCAATTTATTTCAATGTCATTTGTGTGGGCTAGAGTTTGTCTAATTGAATGAAAGACAACATGACTCACATTGGACATGACTTTATTGCCCTTTCCAAGCCACCTACTGTACCGATGAAAAACAGCACAGTCTTGAGCTCAGATACTTCTCTTCACACATAATCTGAAGGCTGAAATCATTTGGAAGATTGAAGAAACAATTCAGGCAGCCAGCGACTTGTCATATACTGTTGAGCAGAGCTCAGAGGTTAGACTTGCAGAACAGCGCTTCCAGTTTGTAACAAGCGGCAGTTAACCTCTCTATATCTCACCAAACTGATCTTAGCTGGACATGAAGACGTGGTAGACAGGAAATATGAAACAACTCTCCCAATGCTATTTGATGTGCTGTGTGTTTGGATTTCCTTATGGTACATTGAATTCAGTTGTGACATGGTTAGATAAGAAAAGGAGAATAGTGCCTCGGTGTTTGTACTTGGCTGTACTGGGGCACTGTCATCACCTTCACAGCCATCCTCTCTCTGCTGGACTGGTGAGCAGGTTATGCAGCGAGTATTATGCTATTTAAATGAAATATAATGGAACTGAACTGTTTGTGTCTAGTCAATATGCACACTTCTATGCTATGTGTCTGCCATTGCAGACGATATCGACCAACTTTAAACTCTTATATCTGCTTCTGTGATTGAACAGTTTGTGCCTCCTCTAAAAAGCTGAATAAAGTTTAAAGACTTTGGCAACCAGAAAGACACCTGGTGGGCATAACAGACATTATTCACAAAATCTACATACTGTATCTACTGTGTTAAGTTTCATTACCTTAAGAGGAGGATATGAATCATGCAAGTACAATCACTTCTATCAAAGAAAAATCTTATGCTGACAAGATGTAAACAAACTGTTAAGTGGCAAAGGCGCAAACAGATTAATTAAAAATAATTTATCTGAATGAGAAGTAAACTCCAATTTTACACTTCAACTTTTGTTAAACCAATAAGGATCAGAGAAATATTAATAGTCTATTTTTTCTGAAGTGATATGGCTACTTTTGCTTTTTATGATCCCGCTGTGAGGAAAGAGGTGTTTGCCTGTTTCCTAGGGAACACAGTGTCCAGGGGCCCTTGGCTGCACTGGGCATGATCGTGGGGCCTGTGTGAAATCCAAACTGACTGATCCAGGACAGAGCCAGGATTACACCACTTCCCCCCTGAATTCTGTCCTTCCCAACAATGGGCTTCCTGTAACCACAGTCAAGTGAGCCGTTAGTTAGCCAGTGGAGCCGCAGAGTGGTGGTTCAGGGCCACTGTGGGAAAAGGCAGGGGACTCCAGCATCATGTTACTATTCCACCAACATAAAGCCCAAAAGCCCCCACCATCAGCATCACCACCCACCACTTTGCTCCCAGTGCCTCGAGGAGGTGTCAGGTTCTGGCACCTGCTGGAGGCCCTGGCAGGTTCATGCCCCTGGCAGGTTCAGATGTCATTCCAGCAAAGAGCCTGTCAGTGTCTCAGTGGTCAACAGAGGTGACTTGCAGTAGTTTAATTCTACCATTGGAGGCAGACCCTCAACTGGAAAAACTCATACTGTAAACTTCACAGGATATAGTGTCAAAAAAGCAAAGTTGCACAAATTTATAGAAATTCAATATGATACATGATTATGACATGAATATTCTGAAATAGTGACATGCTACCAAAACTAGTAAATCCTTTACTTTAAGGAAGAAAGTTAAGGCTATGATTTATTTCTGATAAATTCTTCACCCAGGTTCCAATTAATAGTAGGACAGGAGATCTATTGATATTATAAATCACTAGACCAAGAGGTTAATATCATGTCACTGACTTATCTCAATTTGCTTTTTAAAAATTGCCTCTGCAGCAAAAACATTTTTGCATGCATGAGCAAAGTAGAAAAGAGGGAAGGAGAGGCGGAGATGAAAAGAATGAGAGAAGGAGAAAAAGAGTGGTGGGCTATTGAGTTGAGGGATGAGTTTTAAAAAAATCCCTCAGCACAAAGGCCATCAACAACAGAGATCTTTTCTTTAGTGATGTCTTTAGCAGTCTGGGAGTAGTCCATACCAGGTTTAATTATGCCACACAAAAAGGAATGTTCTCTATTATGTCCTAAATCACAGTGCAGTGACACCCAGCTCAATAAGTCCTCCTAGAACAATGCACCCTGCACCATCGACATCCTGTATGTGGTGTATCATTTGGCCAGGAATGATAATTAGATGCGGAATTTACTGAAACTGTCAATGGTAACGTCAATAGAGAAGCTCCTAGCATGTGTCATCCTGCAAATCAATGACAATTTTCAGCTATGAATTCAAGAAAATGATAGCCTTCAAATGAACTGCAGGAGAGGAAATTTGAGACACTTCAGAGACATCTTCTCTTACTGTCTTTTTTCTTCAAATTCAAAATTTTATCACCAGCTTGTTGTTTAACTTGGTGTAATAGCAATTCTTTCTGCCAACTGCTGTCTTAAGGAAAGTATTGCAGGATTACCAGCTCTAGAAACAGAATTCAGATTAGGTTAGCAGTTATATAAGTACAAGGAAAAATAATGCAAATATTAGAACTGTGTCAGTGACCACCATGCACAGACTCAGTAAAATATAGGAAATATAATTTCCTGTCATTTAACTTGCATTTAAAACATGTTGACGCCTCAAACTGACACTGAACTTGACAGATTTGCTTGATGTGGTCACAAGCACCGATTGATGTTTTATAAAAAATAAAATCTATGCTGACATACTGTCTTTTTAGGACAATTTATATTTCATAGACCAAAGAGCTAAAATCCTTTGGCTAACCACTACTAATTCAACGGTACTATACATAACATCTGGCCATTATGCAGATGATACTCAACTTTATTTGTCTATGATACCTTATGTAGAAATCCAAGTAGCAGTGATGTTTGAATATCAGATTGACCTCTGAACTGATTGTAAGACTCTATGTTATTTTTTTAAGTGAGAAACTTTATTCCCTGTTGTGATATTCTATGATCATTCTGTGTGCCTAGTGTTTATTTTACTGAATTACAAAAATTTTATGCCAGTAATAGCAACAGTAGTAGTAGTAGTAGTGGTAGTATAGTCTAGGATCTGGTCTGGTTGTAGCAGCTCAGAAATGAGGATTTACTGCTGTTCTTTGTCAAACATGTTACTTAACTGAATGGTTTGGGGTCTGGGCTATTGATGGGAGAAAAAAAGCTATTTAAAAATGTCACCTTGGGCTGTGGGAAATCATAACGGGAAATTTCACAATTTTCTGACATTTTAGGGACAAAACTATTAATCTTATTAATCGATGATTAAAGTAATCTTTATTTGCAGCCATAGTATTGTCCATATTGTTTTTGGAAGGCTGACTTAAAACGAAAAGGTCAGGGAATATCACTAGCAGAGAATATAAAACAAGATGTAAAACATTTCTGAACCCCGAGCTGGGCTGGGAAGAGGCAGCTCTAAGGCCCCATATTTATCTCCATCCCCGACAAATTTAGGGCCGGGGTCAGCAGGTGTTGGACTCAGCAGGAATTGAAGGTCAATGACACAGATTTGGACACTGAAAATGTATTAACTGCTGGTCACGTCACAAAGAACAAATTAACACTGCAGCAATGCAACACTGTGATCTTCGGAGAGGTATAAAGACCAGTTAGTCAGGCCTGGAATCTCACAGAGAAAATGAGAGCCACTTATCCAATAACGAGAGCTTAATGAGGGTCCCTTTAACTAGCTACAATGTCTCTCTTTCCCTTGGAGAAACATTTGTCTTACAGTACAAATGTGATTCATGCATCATTTCTATTGTGAGAGAGAGTGCTGTAATAATGGTATAAATCACAAAGGGCCTAGGTTCGGGTAATGAGACTTAAATCTCTTAAAACAACACCATGAACTCAGCTGAATGATAAAATGATGTGGTGGAGGAAAATACTACCTTCTTCGGGTAAAGCTACACCACTCTCCGCCTAGGCGCGTATGGCTTTTGGCAGTGCAGAAGCCCTACTTCATTTAGCTCTGACAGGCAATTTAATACCACAAAATTACTAACCTTAGCTTTGCAATTACTTTTCCAGCTCTGAACATTTTCAACCCCTCTGTAGATGTAATCTTAAGGTTAAGGCCCCTGGATAGGGCAAACCCCAAGGTCTGAACTTACACTTTCACTGGGGCTCTGATCAGACAAAACATGGAGAACACAGGAAATCTAAAGAGATAATAGTTCACCCGTTTATGGGGCAATTCCATGTTAGATTTTGCTCTCTAAACCTATCGCGTTCCTCTGCAGTCAGCCAACATAATGTGAGTTGAAAAGTACAGATCGTGATCGTGTACCTAATAGCTAAGGCACGACAAACCAAGCTCTAATCTCATCATACAGAGGTTGGCAAGTGTGACAGTGATGTTAGCTTGATAAACTATCATTATTCTGCTATTAATTCACTCTTTATTCCTTCAGTCAAGAATCAAGATTGCATTTTTTCACTGTTTTTTTTTTAAACCAAGGAAGAAAGAGCAAAAGACAGCAATTCATTAATGTATGCTTTTTCTTATGTGCTCCTTAAATCTAGCACCTTTACCTTTACTTGTGTTCTGCAATTGATATGCCTCATCCAACAAAAGGAAGCCTAGTTCTAATTGCATCCACACACGTAATGTAATCTCCTATCAGCCCAGAGTAAACATCATCACTTTATCATCTGAGCATCCTATGGATAACCTTGGAAAATATTTAATTCTCTTGTGACCTTTTCACATTTAGTCCCGTTTTGTCAAAGGAGCAAAAGGGGAAATGATTTGTACTGATCAGTTTCTGCTCTCCTTGGCTCCAAACTGCAGTTTTACTGAGCTTCTGACAGATGTGTCCCCTGCTGTCTGATTAAAAATGGTCATTTCTCCAGCACACAATGTGGCACGGTAACCTTTCATTTGAAGGATGATTGCTGCACAGTGACAGCCACTCCTCCGTTTGTTCATTTTGTCTGTCCGCGGCAAGGATATTGACATTCAGATTTTGCCTATGCTTTCATCTTAGAACAGATGTCACAGTTGGCAAGTAGTCTAGACAGGAACAGCAGGTAGGACAGAGCTCAAGGGGTAACAGGAGACAAGAGGCGAACGTGACAACGTGCAAAACAAGTGTATGTTTTACATCAGCCTGTCCTCTTTCCCTTGCTGCAACTCACAATGACCCTCATAGAACATCTGCCTGCTGTGCTGGGCAGGTATTTGTGCCCTCCCCTCTCCTTGGCCTGTTTCTCATTCTCACAGGCTGGTCTAGTGTGAGAGGGAACACCAGCCAAATTATGGAAACCCTCACTAATCTACAACAGGCAGAAACGCAAACCTCAAACCCCTGCGGTGGGCCAAATCCCCTTGGTAGCACAAATGAGGATATTCTAATGTCAGGCCTGTTTGCAGGGGTGTAAACTCGTGGAAGTGCTGGTATCAGATAGGATATCAAAGTCAACAAGCCTGTTGCTTTAAGCTGATCCTCCTGTCCCCTGGAAAACTGCTGCTCTGTGAAAGCCCAGAGGAGCCTTCAAATGTTTCCCCAAGTGCAACCTGATCCATAACAGACAGAGTCATGCAGCTCCCTGTGCTATCAACACTCCATGCACAGCAGGGTCACTCTAATACCCCATTCCAACCTGGCAGTCAGGAAGCACTTGAAAAATCAGACAGCCAAGCAGTAGAAGCCTATGCCACACATCTGCTGAATATAGCAGTCACAATTTATTACCACTTCTTGAACAGTTAAAATGTCCCTGAATATTAAAAGTAAGCATCCAAGTGCTATGAAATTTGTTTATGGAAAAAGAGACTTTATAGAGATCCTATATTTTGCCAATGTTTCAATTTTTTTCATTTTATCTTTTTCATAGTGGGTGAGTTTATGAGTCCAACTTGTTTTGTGTCTAAATGTCAAAGATCACAGCTTGCTTACTTCGCACCTTACTATAATCCACTTTCTCACCGACTACTTTCAGGTGAAAGATGAGGCTTACAGTACAGCTTAAAAAACTTACAGCAAATATCACGGTGCAAGATTTGTGTAAACCCTGCCAACTGGTTGCGAGATGAGGAATTTTTTATTTAACTTTGTGCAAACCTTTTTCTCTGGAATTTACTAAGTGCCCAATATATACAATGAACTTGTTTCTTATTCTGTGAGTACATTTGTGTTGGCATTATCTATACTGTCTTTTGTGTGTTCTTGCGTGTCTCAGTTTGCATGGTGGTGTGATCCCGATAGTGTTAACAACAGACATTATTATGCATTTCTCCTATACTCTAGTTCTACTTGCATCCAGCATGTTTTCTCCAATGTTGGAGAATGTCCCAGTTATGAATAAAAAGAGTCAACGCTGGCCATCCTTAGCATACACCTTACAGTTACTATTAACTGCAAAAGTTACAGAATTTCAATACACATAACTGGGAGACATTTTTTAAATTTTTTTATTCCAGTCCTGAGATGAGTTCCTCGAGACTAAGTTCAGGTCATTGTTGATATTTTCCTACATGACCAAACATTACTAAAGTAGGTCCACATTAAAATTTGTAAAGCCAATCCAGAAAACACAGTATAGTCTGTGTAACAGCTTTTCTTTTATGGTTTCCTATAATATTTTGTGAGGCGTCCTATAGTATTTTGCGGTGAGTGGAGTGTCAGTCTGTAACTTTTTTTTTTGGAAAGAAGGCTTTGGACAGGATTTGGACAGCCTGTCCTTATCCTGATGCTCGCTGTCAGTGTGGATATCATCATTGAAACTGCTGACTGCTGCTGTTTATTTACGTTTCACTGTTTTAACACTGTGCACTGAGGCACTTTTC
The DNA here is from genome assembly GCF_017976425.1 of Toxotes jaculatrix. Lineage (NCBI taxonomy): Eukaryota > Metazoa > Chordata > Actinopteri > Toxotidae > Toxotes > Toxotes jaculatrix. The sequence continues at coordinate 10,680,191 of NC_054404.1, read as the reverse complement.
ACAGCTGGTTCACCTGAGGTGCCAATTATTGATATGTGTGCATAACATGAAGCTTGCAGCTTCAGACCGGAACATAAAGTCATTCTCCCTATGCAGATCAGCTGATCACTTCTGATCCACCAACTGTGCAAGATCTTCACATGACAGTGTGTGTCCTATAAATGCCTTAATCCACCACAATATCCGGAAACTATTGCTGCAATTTTACCTATACTTGTTATATACCTATACGGTCACTCCATCTCCTCTTCCTCTTCTGCCCTGCTTAATCCGAGATGACTCTGATTGGGCGGGCAAAACTGATTTGGTCGTTTATCAAAGCAAATTCCTGTCAATCAAGCTCAACAAGGGAAGTGTCATGCCATCTCATCACTGTCCATCAACACAGTGACAACTCTGCAGCTCTTTGGATTGTAGTGTCCACACAGAGGAAGCTCTCAGTTCAGAAACAACTGCCAGAGCATAGCAGGCCACATCATGTGGAAAAGCTCCTTGGGTGATAAAGGTACTTATAACCCTACATATATTTATGGATACCATTAAAAACAAAACTGCTATAAAGAAAATAGCTGACTGCAGAGCAAAAAAGCCCGAAGGACCCAATTTCCTCCTGAAGCACCTGATGGACACACTGACAAGCAGATTGCTTTCCAGTACCAATTTTTGGAGCATGTGAAAAATGGTCCGCGCAGCTGGTATGTGGTCTGAGATGAGTCATAAATCTTGTTTTATCTCCTCCGTGGTGGTAGCAGAAAAGGATGAGTTGCTTTTTTTTCATCTCATTCACATGTCTATCTGTCTGTTATCGGTGCCCTTGAGCAAAGATTACTGATGCCCTGTCTTTGATATATGACACATCACACAGAGCAGCTTTTCATCCTGTGAATTAACCCAGAGAGGGAGGAAAAAAATGCAAACCTGACTGCCATCAGCCAGGGGGGCTCTCTCACTGTTCCTTTGTGCTGCTCTGGCCCCCCTCCATGCCTCACATGATCCTTCCCACCTTCCTTCCCTTAGAGCCGTGGATCCCCTCCTCTTCCCTCCCCTCTGATATTCAGCAGAGGGGGAGCAGAGAGCATCATGGGAAGCCAAGTTTGGTGGCAAATTGTTTATCTGACCTCTGCACGTCTCTGCATTTTATAATCTAGTGTGTGTCACCCCTGTCTCATCCCCATAACAAATAGCCCCTGTCAGTTCCTGCTTCCTTTATCAGAAGCAAGAGGTAAGAAGAGGGCCACTGTAAGTAACAGCACAGGAGGAAATCTACAGAAAAACAAAAATGGGATTTCAAGTGAGTGATGAGAGCAGAGATTCCCATAATGATGCCTCAAGAGCAGAAAAAAGGATAAAAGGCAGAGATTAAAGAAACAAATGGTGGCATATTATGTGTTAACAGCTTATGTATGTCATGGAGGAAGAAAAAGACTGTGATAGGCTTTCAGGAGAATATTACCGCTGTGTTACTGTCCCTGGCGAAGAATATTTTATTATTCAGTAACCAGGAAGGCAAGCAGCATTGAGTGCAGCCTAATGTATCATCTACTAATACATCTGAATAATGGCGATTTAAATGAGTAAGACAAATAGCAGTGACCACTTTGTGCAATCTAAAACAGAATGTAAAATAACACATTAGGCATGACTGCCACAGTGGAAATTAAAAGACTCTACATTACAGAGTAATAACCATTTCTCTCCTGACTCCAGACTTCATTAACCCAAAGCTAATCTCCCACTCAAACTCCCTGATCTTCACATGCCATAGGGAAAAATGTGTTCAGTAAATACTGTTTTTTTGTGTGTGTGTTTGGAAAAGGGCCATAGAGCAGAACACTGTCTACATTTTATTTTTTCCCTTTTCATCTAAGTAATCCAAAAAGGTCATAAATAAAATATTACGCCACAAGGAAAGTGCTGTAATCCATTATCATAATGGCAATGTTCATGATCTATTTCATTAACATGCAGTCTTTAACCCAAACAAATGTGTTCCTCACCCTAGTGTTGCATACCCATTTACAAGATACAAATGTGCTCATGTGTCTTAACCTAGAGAGCGGCAGGTGTGATGCATCACCAGCAAACAACCAGAGTGAAGCACATTTGCCATATTGTGCACTGTCTTGCTGAGCATTAAATAATACTTTTTATTTCTGGGAAACATCGTTTCATATGACAAGTCTATTAATACATAATGAGGTTTGTATCATGTTATCTATACACTACACATTGGGAAAACTCTTTATATTATACTCTGGGTACTGCATACTACCGCCTGAGAATGATGTGATCGAAGAAATCTCAAGACAAGGTCAGACTACATCTGAATAAAGGCTTGTTGGTTGACAGTGGGATTCTAGCCATGTGCTGACAATATGGCCTATGTCAGAGACACTGAGTGCAGCACCAACAATGTTTATTTCTCACACTGACATTTACACAGCACCATTTAAAAGATGATGTGGACAGCAGCGTCCATATGTGTGAATGACTGCAACATAAAGCTGGAGGGCACAGACGCCTACTTTCTGCCTCCTGTAAGTGCTAATATAACCTTTTCATCTGCTCACCCAGTGGCTCTCCTGAATCAATTCCCCCTCAGTGTCCCTCAGCGTCTGTACAACTGGCACCTCCACAACTTGTTCCATTTGTTATATTGAGCTCCATCTGGCCTCGGTCATTTGGCTTTTTAATTTAGTTGTCTCCTACTCTCTAATTTGTCTCACATTTACAAATGGCATTGGCCGCCCGTTCCAAGCTGCCCCTCGTCAGCGGCAGAAATACATTTTCACCAGCCATCGGGCCGGCCGTAAATCTGTAATGCCAGGTTATTAATAGATAGTAACAGATGTTTACTGATTGTTGATTACCAGTCTTGTTGACCAGTGAAATCTGTTCATAAATGGAATGGAATTTATAGCAGAGCAGAATATGTACCTCTCCCAGGGAAAATGGAGAAACGGTGCCAACTTTTTAACTAAGAGACAATGAACTGAGCTCTCTCCTAGTCTCTCCTTATAAATTTGCCAAAAAAAAAAACCCAAACTCAACTAAAATGCATGTCCTCAAACTAAGATCTAATGAATATGTGGTTTATTTTAATAAATTTTGAAATTTGTTAAAGGATTTAACACATTTTAAGGCACACATTTTAAGAATCCGCAAACACCCTGATATGCTAAGAGCTCTCTTCTTCAGTCTTAATTCCTATTTCTTTTTACTTCTTATCACAGTACATGTAAAAAGAAAGTGTTTGGCCAAAAACATCCTCCTGACAAACATCGCTGGAAAGCGACATGACACATTTCACTTGTCACTCATCAGCAGTCACAGCTGGCAGGCTGGTAATCCTTCTTTCATTAAGTAGGTGACATGACTTCCAACAGTCCAACACATCACTTTGGAGAAAAGTTCCCACAAAACTATGATTAAATGTCACCAAGGGAAGGTAGCATAAAATGATGACCAATAATGTTCACCCTGTTTTGTATTAGTATTAGGTTTTGTTTACTTACATCACATTGTAGCACAATTCTTTTCTCAAACAGGTTTTTTTGGAGGGGGGGTGATAGCAGTTATGGTTTAGAGTCAATCAACCAGTGGATTATTCCTCCATTAACTGTGCTTTTCTGTTACAGGCTTCTGATTTCTCTGCTTGTCCTCTTAAGAGAGTAATCATTTCTGTGTACGTTCTTTCTATTTACAGACCCTGTGTCGAGAAATTGGGGAGGCGCAGACAACAAGTTGCAAACTGTGACAAGTTATAAAACTTTAAAGCAGGCAGTAAATAGCCCTGTCACTCTATCCCCAGTGTTATATTACCTGGACACATTTATCTGACGGGTGGTAAATCTCAATTCCCCTTACCCCCCAAAAATGGCAAGAGGAGACACAAGAAAATAAATTGCAGATGGAGGGACAAAAACATATGACTAGTTAATCAAATGAACATGATGTTTTGAAAGGGAACATCATTAATAATGTCAGCTAGGAGTGACAGCAGTTTTTGGGGACAGAAGCAAGAGTCTAAAAAATAAATTCAATAATGCTTTCCTCCTCCAATACAGTTTGCAACAGTCCCTGGAAACAGTTTGTATTCCCTAATATTTTTTTACAGTTGCTTCACCTGCCTGATATCCTTCAGCCCTTTCCTTCAGAAGCTGTCAAAGCCGCCAAGTATAATATATGGCCTCTCCAATGAGAACAGCTGTAGCCACTCTCTCTGCTGCTGCTGCTACCCTGCCCTGCATGAAATAATACATCAAGATTAATTGATTTCCCGTCACACTCTTAGAGAAAAGAAAATTAATTTTCATGTATCTTTTCCCCCCAACCTCCAGCATATGAATTTTGTACATGGCAAGTAATTTAAGTTTTTAATTATTCATGAGGACTAAAAACATGATAAAGTGTTCTACAGAAGGCCCCAAGGCCGTAGCCAAAAGCTCAATGTGTTCTGAGACAACAATAGCACTCCCTGATGCCTATATAAATAATAAATGTATTTACATTTATCTTTGTACATCTTAGGTCTACCCCCGCCCTCTCCGTCTCCTTCTCTCGTGGCTCAAGGAGAGTGAATGTTGGCCTGTAGAACAATGAGCATAATGAGTCATCAGACCAGATTTACACGAGCGCATCAATCATCTTCATCATCAAACATCAGCATCAGTGTTAATGTTGCAATAAATATTATCTTTTTGTATAAATAGTTATTGTTATTTCACCCAGCAAACTCTGCACTGCACTGCTGAGGCTCCGCCCACTAGGGATTAAGGAAAAAAAAAAGAATACGACTTGTTGTAAGTTAGAGCGGTGAAAAATGTCTACTTTGTGGAAATCAATGACAATGTGCACAAAAGGGGCATTTTAATTTAAAAAGTAGATGATAGCTGGCTATATATGAGCCGCCCTTGTCACAACAGTCCCATAAACTGTCGTGAATAGTCTACAAGGGACTGCTGCAGTTTACCAGCCTGTCAAGACGCAGGATGGCTAGTTAACTCTTCGCGAATGCAGAGATTTCATCTACAAGAGGGACAGACCGAAAAAAAGACTCTGAACACCTATCCGAGCTCTGTTTGTGTTTGTCGAGCAGATATTTTTCGCTAGCTACAAGAAGTGAAGCCGTGGAAGTAGACTGAACAGTGTGTGGATTCTGCTTTATTCAGTCTGACCCTGCCGGGGAGCTAACACCAGCTATCAGCTGTCTGCAAATATCAGACTGATCTCTTGTCAACACAAACAGTGTTGACATCAGGACAGAGAAGTTTCTGTCCCCATCTGTGTTAAAAGTGATCATTTAAGTGGATGTCTGTACTTAGCTGAAGCACCTGCTACTAACAGTCCATACAACTGTATGGGATACCATTTATTTCATAAAATATGCCACATGATGACGTCTTTGTAAGTTGTGCAGGTTTTTTTTTATTTTTTATGTATCATGTTTTAGTTGTTTTGCATTTTTATAACCAGGAAATGTATTTCAATTCAGCCTGTAATGTGCACAATTTCATCTCAAATAAAGATCAGAATACTTGCTCCATTACTGGGTATCACCAGAGTAATGACACTGCATGAAAACACTAACCTTATTCTTTCTAAACTTTCTCAACTTAAAATATGATCTCATAAACATTTCTTTCACAAAAAAAAATACAATTACTAATTTTTAATAATGAAGAGTAAATCAAATTTTAAGAAAGTCATCTTTAGACATCGTAACAATCCACTGGAGCCTGTTTGCTCAGCTATGTGCTTAAACATTGTCCAACTGCGTGTCAGTGGATGATTGAGAAGTATGTCTGCTGCGAGAGGCAAGAACGCTGCCCATAGCTGGTTTAATGTGCAAGCCAAAGGAGGATGCCATGCCACTGACGCCACGGCAACATGCAGGCCTGACTGGCAGGCAAGGCTGCAGACTGATGTGCATGTTGCACTCTGATCCTCCGTATCAGGGGCGACAGCAGCAGTGATGAATACAAGGCAATTACACTGACCGAAAGTGATAGTTCTTTCACAAGCCTCTGTGTGCATGTTTGCACATTTGGCAGCAATGAGCCAGGACCAAGGGTTTTTTTTTGTTTTGTTTTTTTTGTGTAGACCTGCCAATAGTAACTGAACAAAATGTTCCGTGTCATAGCAACTCCTACCTGCATTTATCACCTACCTGCAACTGCACTTTTCTAACACTGTGTACTCAATAAAAGACCCATTAAGACCACACACACTTTCTAAAAGCTCTCAAGAACAAAGGAATGATTAATATATTAGGGGAAAAGAGCCTCTGCAACCCCCACATTTGTCTTGGCTGAAAGTTAGCAAGAGTGCAATTATAAGGTGAGATGTTTGTGTATGCATGTGTGATATCACATGTGTATGTGAGTGCATGATTGTGTGTGTATGTGTGTGTTAATCTTCTTGATGCTCTTACAGTACTAGTTAAATTGGTCTGTCTAGCAAAAGGTTCTAATTACGGTTGTAGAGCCTAATTAGCATTTAGTATAACACCACAACAAATGCCGCAAAATCACACTAATTCCGCAATAAACGGCTTCAGTGCTACACCATCAAGCTGCTTTGCTGTACAATAAGGACTAATCGCAGAACACCGCAATGGGCCAAGCCTGCACTCCTGCTGAGCGTGTTAAATCATTTTTCACTCCTTCCAGATTGTTCCTATCAACAACTATTCCCAGGAACCCTAATAAGCACATATCCTCATTAATATCATGAAACCTAAATGATCTGCAATCTCAAAACACGCTACAGCAAATTATTAGGCCGCTGACCTCAGGTATACTGGTGTTAAATTTTTCCACAGGGGACAGCGTATACTGGTGGGTGTTGATGTTGTCTCATTCAGCATCTGCACAATGCCGATGAGAGTCTTTGGGGACTTTGCTTTCAAATTTGATTTTGATTCTTAGGATCACAATTAAATTCTCAATTCAGCTAAGTTTCAAAACTCCTGCATGATACACTTCTCCCCACAAAATCAGCCAAATACAACCCCCTGACCAGTAATGAATATCCCGACTTTCTCCCTTTAACCTATGTTAAATGGCAACTCTGCCTAAAGAAATTGTATGTTGTAAGGTGATTAATTTACACTAATAACCAGTTGCCCAAAGCCCATCTGTTCTGCAATGGTAAGATCTGAAAACCAAGGGGGGAATACAGACAATATTTGATATGGATGGTTGGTGACATGTGTGTGGATATGTACAATGAAGATTGGTGGAAGAATGCAGATATTGACAGATGACAGTTATAAGGAATAAACTTCTCCATTTGGTTCTTCAGCGCATGGCATTTATTGCAGCCGACTGATATATTATTTACTCTCTTTGACATCTGGAGTTAATGTTCCTTATCTTGGTAACAAAAACAATTTAGAAAGGCAACTTCCACAAGTCAAACTATGCCATTTCCCAGGCTCCTCTCTGCTATCTGTCTCCATTGAAATATTCTCTATTTATTTTGGAAAACTTAAACAACTGCTGTTATGTCCGCCTAGAGCTGGCATAAGCCAGAGTAGCAGATTCATCATTATAATACTTAGCACTGAGGGAGAAAAAAATGCAGAGCTGCACTATATCGCAAGCATGATTTAGGCCCTACAGAGGCCACAGGAATTCAAGCTGTCAGAGTCTGAAGTAAATTCAGTTCCTGTAAATAAATTGGGATGTCCACTGCACGCACATGCTATCTGGTTCTATAAACCAAAGAGAGGATCCTTGACTATAGTTGTGTTCTGGTGTATTAGTGAGTGTGTGAGGCAGGATAAAAACAGAGTGAGCAAATATGGTCATGTTTTCCCTCTGTGCCGGATTATAGTAGGGGGAAATGTGTAAAGAGAGGTTACAGCAGATTCACAAAGAGGGAAAACAAAACACCTGTCATGCTCCACATTTATTCAGTCCTCTTGAAACAAGCTTTCTTGTCACCACAGTGACACCCTACTTGTTTAGATACATCTAAATTGACAAACATTGACAACTACCTTGTTACTATGCAACAAAGAGAAAATGGTGCTACACTGGGTTACGATAGCAAGGTTTCATCAAATACAGTGTTTCCATAACTGAGATGGCACACTGGCTAACTACCAATATTGACATTGTGAGGACACATGTATGAGAAAGCACTCAAGTAGATGGTATTCCAGTTGCTAACATTGCTATAAACGCTTGGTTTTATGATTCATCATCTGCGGGAAGTCCAAGGGCTAGAACATAAAACTGTTCAGCTCTGAGAGGTCCGGTAGAGACATACATAGAGGTTATACTGCAATCTACAAGCTTGACTGAATCGTTGAGCACAAGGTCACAAGACTGATACCACAGTTAATAGCAATATTAAAACCAAACAGGGGTGTTATTCCAAAGTGATGCACTTTGATTTGAACAGTCAGAGCCTGCATGCCCTGCAGCAATCCTGGCATAGAGCTGATACAGGAGACAGACAGGAAAATCGAATCACTATACACTGTACAACATTAACTATACATATGTACAAAACTGATAACCAAACCGCACAGCCTTAAGATCATATAAGAGGAAAACACTTGGACACAACAGACTTCCCTGTGGGATGCCAAACTCCACTTAGACTAGTAAACTGCTTCACAATTTTGCTAAACACCATGATGCCATTTAAAATTAGAATCATGTAAGGATTTATATGGATTCTAAACATTAACTTACAGATTATTGACACTCAAAGTACATTTAACTTACATAAACTACCCCATCCAAGTGTACAGTACATTGTATATTGTATATAGCCTGAACTTAATAACATGTTCGCATGTTTTGATATGGAGAAAAACAGTGTTCTTTATCAGCTACACAGTTATACATTGGAGGGTAAAAAAAACTGTTTATAAATCACAGTATTATTAAGTTCCATTTTATTGCAACATAAACTACAATAACTACATCAGTGAACACATACTGTTAAAAGAAAACAAACCAATCAAACACCATTTGCATACTGTTAGTTATATTAAAAAAAACCCGTCAGACAATGTGGTAACAGAATTGTTACCACATTGTGCTTGAGAACAATGAACAAAGTGCTTGAGAATAATGTACATACTGCATAAATGAGATATATAATGGACACTGATCTCATATGTGGGAGCTGCACTCAATATATTGGAATAAAGTACAAGATTTCAAACAGGGGAAATAAGGAAATAATAAAGCTTCTCTTTCTGCCATCTCATCATAATGATTTACAGTGTACTCAATGCAAACATGTTATCTTTTCATTTCTCATCGTGAAACAAATAGCCACTAAACCCTCCCTCTGCTTTGCTCAGGCCCCTTAAAAAAAAACAGATTTGAAAAATGTACGGCTGCAAGCTAGCCTGCTTCTCACTACTAGCCGACACAGGCATTTATAACCTTAAAAATGACTTCTGGGTACCAGGTATCCAATTATTCCTTACCCAGGAAGCAGTGCTAAATGGAGCACTGCAATGATTTACTCGCAACCTCTCCTTTTATTAAAACACTTTGTCTTATTGTTTTATTGATTTACAATCCGTCCTACTTTTTTGGCATCTGAAAACAATCAAGGCACAGGGCAGCAGAATGTTTGGACATTAATCGTTAAAAGACAGTGTTTTATTCCTGGCCTGGGGTTTGCTGCACCAGCTGCTGTGCATTCTGGTAAGAGGCAGTGATTTATGACCCGGCAGCAATAACGATGAGGCGTGCTCATTAACATATCGACAGGCTCCAAGATGGATCATCAGCATTGATTATTTCATGGCCTGTTGATGCCCATTTGTTAAAAGTGAGAGAGAGAGAAAGGGGGAGTGGGAAAGGGAGGGAAGTGATGGGCTGGCTTAGAAGGTGTGAGGATTTCTCACTTGAATCCTTGCAGCACAGGGGAGAAAGACAAAACCCTGACTCCTTCAATCACCACAGCCATCACTCTACTGTCAGAGGGAAAAATCAATGATTGACAGCATTTAACCAGTCCTCAGCACTCGGCAGATCCATACAGAAGAAAGGTGCTCGGTAGGGAGGGCCATACAGATCTGTCTTTACGCACGCTGTAAAACATTACTTCACAGCGAGAATTACAATATCAATCAGTCAATGCCACTCTCTATTCAAACAGGGAGAGAGCATACAGTAGGTGTCATTTGTGTTCAGTATGCTGGGTGGTAGAAAAGACTTACTCTGGTTGTAAAACACTGTGGCAACTAAAAGGATGACTAATCTGAGTTAATGTTAACAATAGTTATATAAAACTATTGTTTAACTGATAATACAAAATAATTATAAAACAAACTTGTGCACAACAGATCCCCTCGGATTTCACAGATTTAACTCTCATATACCATCTTTGAACTAGCTGAGAACAAAAAAAAACAACAACATCTCCATAATCTTGTACACAGCATGTAATGAGTCAATTGATGGGCCTATCATTCACTATTGAGTGACAGCCACCCTAGAGCTGGCCCAGACCGGCATTCTTCTGGACAACTGTCACAGCGGGACTCAAAGCAGCTGTAACCTTACCTTACTGTGGAGGTGACTCACAAACACATAATCACACATGCACAAAACCGTTCACGCACACACACACACAACACACACACACAAGCATACACATGGGAACAAACACAAGCATGTGCAAACTTGCGCAGGCACACCCACAGGCTCTCAGAGCTCACACGCATGTGCCCATCTATAGCCAACAAGACTTTCATAGAGACAGCTACATTACACCGATCCACTAACACACACGCGCACTTAGAACACACTCACTCAGTCAGTCTCAATGACATGCGACTGACACATATTGAACATATTGTCTAATCTTTGTCAGGGTCTGGTAGCGTGAAAGCACCTCTCATTTTTCCTTACTCTCTTTTTCATACTCTTTTCTGTACAACACACTTCTAAGATATACCTACCTAAACTGGGCTTCTTGATTTTTTAGACACTGAAGCAACATACAAACTGAAGTAGTGTGCCCCATTCTCTTTTCTTCACAGGTTAAATAAATTAAATCTATGAGCAAAGAGAGTCAGTCAATTAAGTCACTGAGGGCCTGGCCTTCAGCTGTCCTTGGAGGACAGGAAGAGGGAGCAGTGCAGTTGTATTAGTGTGTGTGTGTAGGTGTGTGTGCGCGCGTGCAGAGGGTAGTGTCTCCCCTCCTTTGACAGTGGGGGCTTGCCCTGCCTCTTGTACTGTAAAGACGAGGGCTTTAAATTGCTTCCGTCACCGGGCCCTGAGTAATGAGTGTGATTCTAATCGCAGTTCCTGGGGCCATCGGCATTAGTCTTAATCTGAGCGGGGCGCTCCAACACCACTGACAAGTAATGCAGAGCAGGTAGGGGCGTAATGAGAGGACGCATGCACACACGCACGGACGCACAGACACAGGTTACCCCACCCAAGATGCAGAGGAAGGCTTTTGTAATAAGAACACAGTTACTAAAACCTCTCTCCCATCTTTCTCCTCCAGGGCTGGTTAGGTATGCAGGGGCTGTGAAAAATGGCTGAAACCTCCTGCACACCACTAGTACACACCGCTGCTGGGGGATTTGGGTGAGTCTTTGGGCATACACAGATGAAAAGCCAGTTCAAATTTTAGCTTGGTGTTATTCAATAATAAAAACTGCAGTACAAATATTGAATATCTATATTCTAGCACTGTTAAATTATACATGTGGTATGTTTGGAATAAAAGGGAAATTTATCCAAACTATTTTTATGTGTTTTTAGAAACAATAGGTCAAGTAAATCAAGTTTCCATCAAGTGTTGGTAAGTATGATGGTAAGATCACAAAAAAAATTGTTCTTTTTGTTTGAGTGTGCAGTGCGTTTTTATGTTCAGAACACATGCAGGAGAGTGTTTTGTTCTTTGTGGGAACTAAATTCCTTTAGCCTCTGCTCGCTGTCACAGTCGTTCATATGCACCGTGACTGAACAGGTAGCAAGCCTGAGAGTCCACTGGCACTGGGTTAGTGGAGGGCTAAATTGCTGTGGGGCTGTGAGTGGCTGCATAGCCGAACAGGTCGTTCCTCTCTGTCTCTCTGTGTTTGCCTGTGTTAAACTCCCTCCTCTGCCCTCATCCATCCTCTCATCCAGTCTCCAGCTCTGTCCATCTATCAATCCCAGCACTTTGTCAGAGCCCACTCCATCCTTACTGCTGCAATAACAAAGGAGAGAGTGCTAGGGAAAGAGAAAGAGAGAGGGAGAGTGTGAAAGAGGGGTGTAAGCAATAAAGCAAGAGACAGATTTGGAAGGGGACAGGGGAGGAAAGAGCAGTGGGCGGCCCTGCCTCCACCGTCAGCCACTGAGCCTCTGAGCCTCATCACCGGGGAGCTTTTCACCTGCCATCTGCATCGGTGCTGATCTGCTGACAGAGGCCCTGACGTGCGTTGCCTTCTATTGCACAAGCAAGCAGAAACACTAATGCCGTGCCCCACCCTACCTAGACCACTCACCTCAGCTCAGACAGCCAAGACAGGCAGCTGGCAAAGAGGAGTTGGAAGGAGGCAGGAGCTGAATGACTGACAGAGGTGAAGACAAGTAGCAGGAGTAAGAAGAAAGAAGAACCTGACGAGGACGGTGGATAAACAGGAGGAAGGTAGAGAGGCAGAAAACACAGCAGCTGAAGCTAGGGAAATATAGGAGAAAACTGTCAATAGGTGAAGTTATGCTATAATCTAAGAGCAGACTTAGAGGTAGATATAGATGGAGAGGCTACTGACAGCTGACAGAGGTTGGAAGGACTTATATACTCAACTGTCCAGCAGTCTACTAGGAAAGTGTCTGTTTTTTTTGTTTTCTTTTCCTTCGCTGTGCATCGATAGAAATCACAGGGAGAAAATGTCTCCTTAATTAATGCCTGATCAGCTGCATGTCAGTGGTGGTTTGGAGGCCAAGCAGTGCAATGGGGCCTCACTGACCTAACCACTCAGTCTAGCTGAGACAAAATTGAGTAGAGGTTACTCACGCTCCATCACCACCAGCACGAACAAAGCCCAAGCAACTTATTATATATGGATAAGAAACAGATACATGCTGATCAAGGCTGGGTTTTTTTTGCCCCGATCCAAGTCCCGTAATATTGAGTACATGCCGATAACCAGTTGGATTTTTGTTTTCAGCTACACAGTAAACTTGAACTACATAAATTTTAGCAAAGCTATGGAAATATCGCTGCCAGCTGAATGGCTCTGCATTAAGACAGAATAGCCTGCTTTATAGTTTTCCTTGATGGTTTCCTATATTGTCTATAAACTGTATAGTGTTTTGTACAATGTCCACGGAGAGATGACTGTCAGTGGAGTGGATCTTATGAGGTAGGACATCTTGGACAGGACTTCATCAGCCTAAGCATTAATAAATTACCACAAAGTTCAAATTCAGACTGAACTGAAAAACTGCACTTTAGACATGTACCTGAGAAATGTTGCTGAAATAGAAGCAAACCAAATAAACATTTTTTTTTTATATTTACTCCACAATGCTAGTCTTGCAACGCAAGCTGATGTATAATTAACTGAAATTGCTGGCTGCTGTATGCTCTGTGGTTGTTGTTCCACTGTTGTATCAAAAGCTTAATGGGCATATTTGACAGCTGCAGTACATGATGCAAACAAACAAATGACTGGAAACTAATCTTTATAGAGCTAAAATAAATCTATCAACATCAAGTGTGGATTGGTTCAGATCCTGAGCCTAGAGTTTGGCTCGGGGACATCGATCAGCAAGGAAGTTCAACCATGATATTATATTTAACTGCAGTGGTGTTAAATGACACAATCAAACCATCTATTTAAAAAACGTCTGTAGGGAAACACAACACTCTGAACACAGCAAAGCACAGCCGGCTATGTTAGTTAGTTTTAGTACTCAACTCATACGGCAAAGTCAGTACGTGAGGTTGTAATTCATACAAACATCTAAGCCTAATTTTGGCAAACAGGTTGTTACTGTTAATGAAAACAACATCATCACAGACCAAGGACCGTGAGAAATGATCAACCCTGAGTCTGTGCATCTTCAAAGGCAGAATCTGGCGATGCTGATGACGCTGTAATAGATGATCAAAGGGGAATTACAACACAGGCGCATGGTAAGATTGCTAGTAACATACGGATAAGGGAATATGTTGAATGTAGACATGACACTGGATGTATGTGCAAAAAGGAATAATATGAAAGAAACGAAAAGATTGCATGGAACTAAATATTACTGGTTGGAGGATTTAGTCTCGTGTTTTCATATATTTAAAAAAAAGGCACTCTTTTTACTGCAGAGAGCATTACTCACTTTCACAAACTACCAATTCTGCTGATTTTAGTTTTTGTGAATTTGCCTCCGAACACAGCACACACTAAAACAAAGCAAGCAAGTCTCTCTCCCTCACTTCTGATGCAGTTTCCAATCAGCCGACACTAATTAGACAGCAATAAACTGTTATTAATCGGCTGGACAGCATACAACGAGCCAAATATAAATGGTGGCTGTCAAGGCTTTATTCAGGAACCAAATGAGTATTCTCAGTTCACTGCCTATGTGAGGCATCACCACCTCTGTCCTCTAACAAATGTTCACTATTCACTGTACTGTTAACAGTGTTGGCCCTGCACACACACACACACACACCAGCACACACAGTCTATGGCTGTAATATGCTACCTCTGAATGTGTCATTGTGAATACCGTGTCCAGAGTCTTTCAGAGGACACAGAAAGCAAAACCATCATGCTCACAGCTTTAAAGGCACTGAAAACAGGTCCTACTATTAATCAGCTCGCCAAAATAAATGTCTCATAATTATCCTCCTCCTTCCTCTGTCTGGGTGATGTGGGCTAAGCATCCTCTTTTAGACCTCTCCCAGTCCAGCTTGCAGATAAAGGTCCTAATAAATGAGAGCCCTATTTACAAAGTCAGCTCTACTTTAGCCAATCTGTGCCTGGAGAGAGTAGTTAGGGCTGGAGAAATGGAAATGTGTATCGACAGAAAGGAGTGGGACAAGCTCCTCTAAGGCAGCCAAGACAATCTATTTAGGCCATGTTTTTCAACGTCTTGATTTCTACCAGTTTATCAGGTCTGTGAACAGCCTCACAAGAGAGGCATTTATGATGGAATGTGATTGGATTACACTGAGCGCTAACCATGCGTGATTGGTTTAGCTGAAAAATATTAAATTCCTGTCTAAATGGACTAGGGGTCGATATTATGTCTTCTGCTCTGGAGGACAGGGTAACGTGGGGGTGGGGGTGAAGTTAGCGGATTTGATATTTCATCACTCATTTCATGCTTTAGTGCAGCATGGAGACTGACACTAATGCACTGGAAGGACGTGGTGCTGACAGCACACCAACATATTCATGTCCGATCACCCCTGGCTCAAGAATCTTCCGGACTTAGAATAATCCATTCTAAAAAGTTGAAGTGGAAGTGGGTGTGTTCAGCTGTTCTTCTCATAAGCGGTTTTGAGAAGAAAAATGAAGTCATGGCCAAAAGGATCGGAAATGACAATGAAACCGGAGGAGGAGGGGAAAAACTGCATGGGCGTGGGATTTCTCAACTGTTAAAGACTACACATTCAGAAAATCCCT